>NC_052617.1:35388649-35688649 GCF_016545825.1 Eucalyptus grandis | reverse complement strand
ATTATCTTGAGTTGCAATTATTTGATATTTTGCAGAAGTTTTATCATCACCACACAATCTATTCAACTCTCCATTCTAGGTTGTATTGTTAACTTCAATAGTATAAGTGTTTCGTTCATATCCAGAGTCACTGGTTAAATACAACTCTCCTGTTGTCTGGTGATATCAAACTTTCACCAGCCTTCTTATATTTTGCCGTCATGGGATTTTGCTGATATCCACTCAATCCCCTGTTAATATCTATCTCTAATTGAACTGGCTTCTCAATTATATTCTTCTGTTATTATCAAGGCACTTTAAGAATGACAGTAATGTAGATCTTTTAGGCTTAAGAACTTGATATTTTCAAGTCTATATGAAATCTCCATAATGTTGTCTAGTTATTTAAAATCTCATTATTGATCATTTCAAAGGTCCTTTTAACGTAAAAATTACTTGAAACACAAAAAACTCTTGCATTTATCAAGATCGTTATAAATCATGGATAGTTTTGTCAACTTTAAAATATATTAATAGGTTTTCTCAAAAGAAAATACCAAACACTCATTTCTACATATGGCTGAAAGAATTACAAGGAGATTCGTTAACAATAGCTAATTTTTGATGTGGCAATGCGAGTGCCCAAAAGATGTCAAGTCATCATGGGCATTATTTTGAAATATTAACTGGATACCTAAAATAAAGGCAATTAAATTCAATGTGTAAGACAAGAGAACATGTCCACAAGCTGTTATGAAATGATTAATGCAACCGTTGAGATACGTTGACTATTTTTTGTCATGGGAAATCAAAGTCTCATCGACATTGGGCAATCTACTAGTAATTAAATGACCATAAAAGGAGAAGCAAATGCCAATGTTGGCCATTCATTTCCAGGAAGGATATGTATATTGAAAGTTCTAAAACTTATCATAAAAGTATAATTAAGTCTTAAAACTTATAAAAAAGTGCAATCAAATTCTAAAACTTATCAAATTTATACGATCAAATCCTTCAATTAATTTTGTCTATTTAAACTAACGGAAAATGCTGACATGGTTTTCTTTCTAATACTTTCTCTCTCCTATGTGGTGATGACATGACTGAAACATAGAACACTAGGCTAAAACGACGTTGTTTTGGATTTAATTCTAATTTTTAACCATAAGCTAAATTAGATAAAATAAAAAATATTTAAAAAAAAAAAAAAAAAGGAAAACGACAAGGGTGGAGGCCCTCATTACCGTTGCCCTTGTCACCAAAAAGGGCTAGCAGGGGTTGCCAAGGTCTTGCTTACTGCAAGCAAGGGCTCGACGACCCTCCACCTAGATCTAGGCTAGTGAGGGTTGCCAGCCCTCGCCCAGCTATGATGGCCCTCGGTGGGGATCACTAGATTGTGCCAAGGGCCGGCGACCCTCGCCCAAATTTGGGTGGAGGGTTGCCGGCCCTAGCTAAGGCCCCGGTGACCCCTGCCGGCACATGTCGAGCCCCCATCGACCCTTCCCGCCAAAGGGGGTGGTGGCGGCAAGTCGCCCTTGCCTTTTGCTTAATTTTTCTTTTTTTTTGGGTGTTTTTGAAGTTCTTTTTTATTTTATTTTATTTTATTCATATTTTGGTTAAATAAGTTAGAATTTAAGCTGCGTTATCGCCATGTTAAAAAAGCCATGTCAGCATAGAAAGATTCGATTGTATTAATTTAACACGTTTTAGGATTTGATTGCACTTTTTGTAAGTTTTAGAATTTGATTGTATTTTCATGATAAGTTTTAAGACTTATAGTGAACATATCCCTTCCTAGAATCAAAATGCACATCTCTTCTTGCGTTCCGTTCATTATTGGCATCTCAAAGTAGACAAAATGTCCATCATAGCATGATATGCTCAAGTCATTGCCTTGAATTGATCTCACAAAATTATTCCCCCCAAAAGAAAGAAAAGAAGAAGAAGAAGAAGAAGAAGAAAGAAAGCTATTAGATTTCTTGTTCATTCCTATATTGTTTCCTTATTAGCTCAAATAATTTTTTTTTTGAACTATTAGCTCAAATAATTGAAGTACTTATAAATTTGAACGAATTTGACTTTACATTACTTAATAATCTAAGACTTGGATATTTATATCGAAATTTGTCAATCTATTATTAATTTAATGACCATTAAAGGAGATCCCAATGCCAAGTTGGTCAATCAAAATGCTGGGATAATTGCAAAAGAAAATTTTTGACCTCTTGGCTTTTTGTCAAACACAAGTTGGCCATTTTCAATTCAAAGGTTAAAGCACTTTGCTCCATCACTACTTTGGGTGGATTTGGTTGCATTTTGGAAATGGACTTTGAGTGTAATGAAAATACCGAAAGCCAAAACTCATTAGGAAAATGTAAATTGTGTTTGGTGAATTTTTTTTATAGAGCAACTTTGGGTTCAAGTATTGTTCAGCCCAAAATTTTTTGTAATGGGTTTTGACTGCATTTCTTATATTTTTTATTATTAAAAAATCAAATTCTTTGCTGGATTTGGTGAAGGGCTTAGGCCATTGGTGAGCTAGATCTAGCCCTCGCTATCGTTGGCTAAGGGGAACACCTGGCGAGGGTTGTGATGCCAAGGTGGCGGTTGCCTAAGGTCGTGTGACCTCAGGTGGCAGTTGCTTGGGTCAGTGACCCTTGCCGACCCCTTGTCAATCAGATCTAGCCTTGTTAGCCCTCGCACAATGAAGATGTACAATAGCAAGGAAGGAAAAAACTAGAAAACTAAAGAATTGGTGAGGGTAGTTTTGGAAGGGAAAAAAATATTTAATCGGAGTTTTAGCATTTGAGGAACGTTGAAAGCTCAATGTTGGTCTCTACTAGCATTGAGCTTTTAGCCTTCCCACGACCAACATTTGGCTGAAAGCCGCTTGGGAAGGCTTGTACAACACCCCAACATTTCTCTAAGGGCTCTTGAGGTCGAAAGCTCCTTGGGAAAGTTGAACCAACCACACCCTTTATCTTAATGCCTTTGATTAATCCTTTGTATGGGTAATAAGGGCTGAGTAAAACAACCCACATTGGATCTACGCCTTGCTCTAGTTTGTTTATTGCCCAAATAATGGCCCTATGAGCAAATAATTGTAGGATATGTAATACAATATTTTGTTGTAACTAGTAAAATTTAAACTGGAATAATAACACGAGAAAGCGATAACAAATTTAATAATGACCAAATCAATGAACAAATATATTGAATGAATTTTCCTAACAAGTAAAGATGATTAACTACAAACCAAATATAGACTTGCAAATTGCTATAAAATTGTAATTGCATTAGACAAAAGGTGATGTACAAATTATTGAATCTCCTTAAGGTGATTAGTTCTTGCCAATGGTGCTTTGCAGATTTACGAACTATGCCTCTCAAGATATAACACATCGAACCTATTTGTATTAGCACTATGCAAACAAGACTCAATCAAACATTTCTTTGAATTGGCACACTTAGAAAATGTGTTGTATATTCTTCATCATTTTTTTAAAGAATAGTTGATTCAATTTATAGAGTTTTAAAAGGATATGAATTGAAGAGATACATTTGAAAGGACGTGAATGGACATATCTTTTAAAGACAAAGAAATTGTTGTAGAAAATTAAAAGGGCATGAGCTGAAGAGACATGTCTTTTAAAGACAGAATTTGCTATAGAAAATCGAAAGGACATAAATTGAAGAGACATGTCTATTTTGTGCAGCCATTAACTCATAATAACAACAATCCCCCATCAACAAAACATTTTTTTTTATTCGAAGAAGTCTAAGTGTGCCTATGAGAGTACATCAAGCTGGGAAGTTTTCGCTTTGGACCTTCTTTAGTGAAATCTATAGGACCTAAAAAAGTAATTGATGGACTAATTATTGAATTGCTAGTTGTTTGTGCAAACCCAAACAAAAGACCTCACATTGAGTCTTTCCGATTTAAGATTGGTTCTTTGTTATGTTCATTCTTTCAGTTTTGAACTTCTTGGGATTCATGCATGCTTTAAAAGAATCTAACCTTTAAAGATTTTCATAGAGTTGGCTAACTCTATGCATTTAGGTGCACTCCTATCAAAGGTTCATTACCTTACTAGAATGTTGTATTCCAAGTTATAGGGATCATTATGCATAGTGTACCCTTTAAACACTATAGGAAGCATTGCTCCATTAAAAGAATGGGAAATGGTGCTCACATTAGAGTTTCCAAAATTTGCGTTGTCCTATTAAACCTAGTCCATGGGATCTCCAATGAATAGGTTAAGTTTCAACATTAAAACCCCCACTCCTTTAGATGCGCAGTTTACCTGCTCTTTTGACAAACTTTTTGTTAATGGATTTGTAATTTTTTCCTTTCTTTTCACAAAGTCTTAAGAGATTATTTCATTCAGGAGCAACTATCTTATGGTATTAGATCTATGACAAACATGTCCAAACTTACCGTTATATAGCATAATTTGTGTCCTTATAACCCTTACTTGATTTTCACAGTGACTACATATTGCACATATTTTGGTCACAATGAAACATGCTCCAAAAAGTGTTGAAGCCACTCTGCTTCTTTTGTACCTCTATCCAAAGCAATAAACTTAGATTCTGATTCTTGAAATCTCTTTTGAGAAGGTTCATCCTGATTTCCTTTCGCAGGATATATATCCTCAAGGAATTCAACATCCCTTGATTCTAGTATAGTATTGGCATGAATTTCCACATTTTCAGATTTGTATTAGGAGGATTGGATGGGCACCCTCACACTTTCAAAAATATATAGGATGGTAACCTTCCATTTCATAATTCACATGGAGTCTTACCCGTCTTCTTGTGGGGTACTTTATTAAGAATATAGTTTACAGTTAGAATTGCCTCCCTCGACAAATTTTGAGTTAAACTCGAACTTAAGAGCATGTCATTAGCTATCTCCTTTAGAGTTTTGTTTTTTACTTGATTGATTTTTTGGCAAACTTAGTCTCAACACAAGTCTCCTACTTGTGATAGGCATCCTTGTAATTAGTCCCAAATTTGCTATCCTCGTCATTATACCATAGTATACATGCTCTAAACTAAGCCATAAATAATAAGACACAATAATGTAACTAAAAACTTATCTTTATTAATAGTCTCTATGTACAAAATTTTTGAGTTTACATAAATGAAAGCCACATTAGTTTTGAACAGGTCATTATACAAGTACTCTTTCCCTACATACATCTCTTCTCTGGAATGTACAAACTTGCCAAACTCAAATATAATTTTGAAACCTCTATTGACAAGTTTAGAGCTAGAAATTAGATTCTTCTGGATCTTTGGTACATGCAACACATTTAGCAAGGTGATAACCTAACCAGAGGTGAACTTCAGGATCGCCTTTTCTCTCCCAGCAATCTTTGCTGATGCAAAGTTAGCCATATAGATCTTGTCCCTTTTCTCAGCCTTCTCGTAAGAGGAAAATAGGTGTTTGTCCATACAAATTTAATTCGTGGCATTTGTATCCAACCACCATTCATT
Organism: Eucalyptus grandis; assembly: GCF_016545825.1. Classification (NCBI taxonomy): domain Eukaryota; kingdom Viridiplantae; phylum Streptophyta; class Magnoliopsida; order Myrtales; family Myrtaceae; genus Eucalyptus; species Eucalyptus grandis. The sequence goes on along the minus strand of NC_052617.1, from coordinate 35,683,168 downwards.
GGTGTTCGGCACCAATAATACCTTAGACACCACCATAGTAGTCAACCTTTCATCATCGTTGTCAAATTTAATTGCTTGGCTACACCATTGCCCTTACCTTTTTTCGGGCACTTCTTGCAATCCTCAAGTCGATGGCAATGCTTATTGCAAACAAAACACGTCCATTAAAATTTTTGGGATTGTCTATTTTGCTTGCATTTTTCTTGAAAATACTTCTTCTTCTTCATATCTTGCTTGGATTTGGAAAACTAAATAGTATTGGCCTTTGGCTCTATAGGAGAGTTTGCATTCCTTCTATTGTTCTATTCAATTCCAAGGTGTATAATGAGATATTCAAGGCTCATCTATTTTGATTTGTGCTTCAAATAACTTTGAAGTTTGACTAGCCCAAAGGCAGCTTCTCAATAATGGCTTCCACTTGGAATGATTTACTAGGTGACATTCCCTCAGCAAAGATATCGTTCGAAATTCTTTACATTCCTGAACTTGACTCATGATAGCTTTAGAATCCACCTCTTGAAGTATGGGAATTTGGCAACCACGAATTTCTTGTGCCTACGTCCTCTATTTTGTATTTCTTTTCAAAGGACTCCCATAATTGTTCGACATAAACATTATTATAGGGAACTTAATTAAGGATATAATTTTAGAATAAGAAGTCCTTGTACTTCCATGCCTCCAACTCTTTGAGCGTAATGACATCTCGCTCAACTAGACTAATTAGCAAGCACACTTCTAATAAGTACTTGACCATATTGGGTGTGGTAAGATACAAAAACATCTTTTGCTGCCACTACTTAAAGCCCACACTGGTGAATCTCTCCAGTTTCTCATTCAGAGTAACTAGATTTAGTACAATCAAAGTAGGCAAAGTCTATTGAATCATCCCTCTAGAAACAATAACATATGCCATTTGGCTCATATTGCTATGATAACTAGTATCAGTCATGTGATTTGTACCCTTACTACCATGGGTGGTCTAGGCCCAAAGGCCCACAGCATTTACTCCCACAAAACTAGGCCCCGTGGTCTAAAACTCTCTAACAACAATGGTTGAATTGACCATAGGAACATCTTTGAAACATTCGGGACATTATTGGGTATTTAATTGTTATAAGCTATCTTGATTTTCAGACTAAACCAACAAATGGTAAGGATCGGCTTAAGATTGTAGGATACATAATACAATACTATTTGCCGTAACCAGTTAAATTAAAACCGAAATAATAATATTGAGAAAATGATAACAAATATAATAATAACCAAGTCAATGAATAAATGTATTGAATGAATTTTCATAACAAGTAAATATTACTGAATTACAAACCAAATGTTGATTTGTAAAATTGTAACATAATTAGATAGGTGGTGAGGTACGGATTATTGAATTTCCTTAAAGCGATTGGTTCTTGCCAACGGTGTTGTGCAAATTTATGAATTATGTTTCTCAAGATATAGCACCTCAACCCTGTTTCTACTAGCACTATACAAACAAGACTCAATCAAACTTTTCCTTGCACACTCAGAAAAATTATTGAATATTCTTGTTCATTTTTTTAAAGAATAATTTATTTCAATTTATAGAGTTTTAAAAGACAGGAACGAAAAGACAATTTGAAAAGACATGAACGAACATATCTTTCAAAGACCCAAAAACCGCTGCAAAAATTGGACATGAACTGAAGAGATATATCTGTTTTGCTCATTTTAAGTCATTAACCCATGATGACAACGATAATGAAATACGGAGAATTCTTGCTTTCTAGTTTCTTCATCTCTACAACCGTTTTGTCTCGTTTTTTGCACGAGAAAGAAGGTGTATCAAAACTTTCATCCTAAACCTCAAAAGTTATGTGTTTCTATGGGTTTAGGGGCTTCAAGCATATTTGAACCCCGTACTTGGGTTTTACAGTGAGCACGATGACGGGAGCGTGGCGGTAGTTCTCCGAGATCGTGAAGCTGAACCGGGATATCAACATGGCCAGTATGATCTTGGCCTCCATGAGAGCAAAGGACTGGCCGATGCAGTTCCGCGGGCCCATTGCGAAGGGTATGAACCGGCCTGGCGCGAAAGACTTTGATGCGAACCGCTCCGGGTTGAACTCGTTTGCGTCCTTGCCCCACAGCTCCTCGCTGTGGTGAATGGCGAGGACCGGAATCCAAATCGAGAGTCCCTTGGGGATGTGGAGGTCGCCCAACTTGATATCCTCAAACGCCGTCCGAGGAAGCACCGTGGCTGGTGGATAGAGCCTCATTGATTCATTAATCACCATATTCAACTGGGGCCAAAATAGAAAAAGAAGAAGGAAACGTTAGTGATTAGTAACCTAGGAAATGATGGAGGCATAGATAAGAGAAATTAATTATTCGGGTGGGAATGGCAATGAACTCATCGATTATGATATCATCTTGTTGATTGATAACATGGCTAAAAATGACTAGAATATGGCAGGGACTTAAGATGGCCGTGTACTATTAAACCACGCATTGTTCATGAAATCGTGCGACTCTGTTGCCGCGATTCCCGAAGGTGATCAGAGCGAATATGCCACTTGCCATAGCATGCACCATTCATAAACGTTAAGTACAACTTTTATGTCCATCACCAAAAAGTCGCTTGAATTGGCGGCAAAATTTTATCTTTTGCCTCATCAATTTCAAAAGCACAAACCCCATGAGACCCAAAATAATAATAATAATAATAATAATAATAATAATAATAATAATAATTATTATTATTATTATTATATCCTCTAATGAGTGCTAAACTTTCTAGCTAGAAAGGATCATGGATATTTACATGACCTGATAATACGACTCAGTTTATAAAAAAAAATAAAATGAATTTGACCGTTTTTGCTCTCATTTTTGTAAATTTTGTATAAAGAATCAAATCATAACGATGGTTCACATGATTTAAGCAATTTTACCATCGACATAAATCGTGATTGATTATCTACTGACGTTAATGTAATGACATAACATGAAATGAGTCGTATGAATTGTTTGTAATTAGTAAAGGAGACCCAATAAATGAGACAGAATTTCAAGCTTACCAGGGTGAGCTTGGAGAGATGTTCGACTGAGGGATCGGCACCATTGCAGACCTGAGCGACCTCCTCCCTCACTCTCTCTTGCCAGGATGGGTTGCTGGCCAGAAGCATGACCGTCCACGTCAGCAGCAGCGAGGTGGTCTCGTGCCCGGCGAAGAAGAAGGTCTTGCACTCGTCCATGATCAACTGGAGATTCAAACTTAATCCATTCCCTGATCTCTTCTCCTGCATCTCGTTGAGCAGCATGCCGAGCAGGTCGTTCCCGTGCGAGCTGCTCCGCCCGACCTCGACGCAGTCCCTCCGGCTCTGGATTATCTCCATCAGCAGCCTCTCCACCTCCATCTTCAGTGACTTTATCTCTCTATTGTACTTACTTGGAAAGAACCTAATGAAAAAAAATAATAGTAATTGCCATCAGTTAACTCTCATTTACTTCCCCCCATTTTTTTTTTCTGGTCATAACATTTACTTCCCTTTACGAGGCGTTAGGTATGGCTGGAATCCGGTTTTCGACGTTTCATTATTACAGGAGAAGTTCGAGAAAAAGTAACGTAAGTTCTATAAACTAATTTGACCACTGTCACATGGGACGTACCGGCTCCCAGGAAACCACAGGTGGCAGCTGGCTTGGGCACAGAGGCGTTGAAGGTTGGTGAGGAGGTGGAAGATTTGCTTGCCCTTCTCGTAGCTACTGTCAAACTCAGTCCTGGAGATGATGTCCGCCGTGAGCCTGGTCATGTACTCGCTGATCTCAAACTCGGTCTGGCCCGAGTCCACTGCCTTCCTCAGCGATTGGAGCCTCTGGTTAGTGCACTCCACCATGTACCCCGCACAACTCTAATAAAAAACACCCAAATCACGATTAATTTATTAGCGCCCAATTGGGTCAAAGCAAAATGAAAGTTCTTCACATTGCCAAGCATGTGCTTGCAGATCGGATCGGTTTCGCAGTATATTGATGAGTACCTTGAGTTTGTCTCCCAGGAAGGCAGGGGCAACGATGTGGCGTTGGTGGTACCAGTCGTCACCGTTCGCCATCAGGAGTCCCTTCCCGATGAAATGCTTCGACCCTTGCTGTTGCATCCACGACTTCCCAGTTACAGTGCTGTATTTGGACAGGAGTTCCTTGATCAGATCGGTCTCGGTCAGGCACATCCGCGGCTCCGTCCCGTTCCAGTATATGAACCGTTTTCCTGTGCCGAAAAATGGCATCGAAATCATCAGTTCGGTACCAATAAATTCATGTTCGAAGGGGGCTCTGGTCCACCCCTCTGGTTCCACGTTGGGAAATCGTTTTTAAGGAGCGTGTGTGTTAGGATTATCTGATCGGTATACATATATACCGTATTGCCGTGACCAGAGGACGTAATGGGGCAAGAGGCGGGGGACGATGTCGTGGCGGATGGAGTCCATGTCGTCGGAGGTGGACTTGGCAACGAGGGAGACCATGTCCACGATGTTGCCGACTAGAAGGCGAGGTCTCGGGCCACGCACGCCTTGCCTCTCCATTATTTTCTTGATGCGTCTCGGCGTCCACCAGTAAAATGAGATGGTCTCGTAAGCACTCTTCAATAGCAGACTCAAGAGTACGACCAAAATGGCTGTTAGGACCACCATGGCCATGGCGGTGGTGATCCGGCAATACTTGTTAGTATCGGAGAGCGAGGTTGGGGGGGGATTGCGATGGAGAGATAGAGATAGCTCTATGCAGGAGGGTATTTATAGTAGTGATTGTCGAATGATTAATTTTCTTGAAAATGCCAAACTACCACTTCTACATATGGCAATAATTAAAGAATCACGAGGACATTTGTTAAAAACAACTACATTTTTAATGTGGCAATGCGAGTTTCCAAAAGATGACGAGTTATCAAAAGTAATATCTTGAAATATCAGCTTAATACCTAAAATCGAGAAAAAAATTAATGTAATGGATAAGACAAGAGAATTTGTCCACAAGCTTGTTAGCAAATGATTAATACAGCTCTCGGAATAAGGACACCACCACTTTTCATGGGAAATCAAGGAGGAGAATTAAAAAAAAAAGTTATAAACCTATTATAATTATATCAATTCAGTCCTAAATCTTTTGTATTTATGCTAGTCCAGTCCATCTAGTCAATTTTAGCCGGCTACCGCTAACGTGGCGCTACCGGCATTGATGTGGCATTTTTCAAATAATATTTTAATATTTTTGAATTTTTATAATTTTTTTTTTTTATTTTATTTATTTTTCCCCTTCCCCCTATCTTAAGGGAAAAAAATAAATAAAATAAAGAAAATATAAAAATATAAAAATATTATTTTAATAATGTCTCATTAGCCCCGATAGCGCCATGTCGGTGCCGGCCAGCTAAATTTAATCAGATGGATTGAATTAGTACATATGCAAAATGTTTATGATTGAATTGACCAAAAAACACCTTATGATTAAATTGACACAATTGCAATAGATTTAAGATTTTTTTGATAATTTCCTTGAAATCAAAGTCTCATTGAAATTTGGCAAATAGGTTTTGGATATCATATTAATTAACAAAACTTATATATATATACTTTGATGCATAAATCAAAGTCTCATAGAAATTGGCAATCAATTATTAATTGAATGACCATATAAGGAGAAGCAAATGCCAAGTTGATCAATCGAAATGCACATCTCTCTGGGGCAAACCTTCATTATGAGCATCTCAAAGTAGACTCAATGTCCATCATTGCTTGATAAATACCAAAAGAAGATAACGAAGAAAGAAAGCAAGCGGTCAGATTTCTTGTTGATTTGTGCATCGTTTCTTTATTAACTGAAACAATTGAAGTACTTATAGATTTGACAGAATCTGATATCACATTACTTAATAATCTAATATTTGGTTTTTTTTGGGGGGTACTTTGATGCATTAATCAGAGTCTCATCGAAATTTGGCAATCAATTATTATTTAGATGAGCACATAAGGACAAGCAAATGCCAAATTGGTCAATCGAAATGCACATCTTCGGGGATAGACCTTCATTATGAGCAACTCAAAATAGACACTGTGTCCATCATTGCTTGATATGCTCACTTCATTTCCTTGAATTTATCTCACAAAATACCCCAAAAAAAAAAAAAAAACAGCAAGAAGGAGGAGAGAAAGCTGTTAGATTTCTTGTTTAATTTATGCATTGTTTCCTTATTAGCTCAAACAATTCAAGTACTTATAGATTTGATAGAATCTGATATCACATTACTTAACAATCTAAGACTTGGATTTTTTAATTTTTAATTTTTTATTCTTTGATGCATGAATCAAAGTCTCATCGAAATTTGGCTATCAATTATTACTTAAATGACCATATAAGGAGAAGCAAATGCCAACTTGGTCAATCAAAATGCACATCTCTTCTGGGGGTAAACCTGCGTTATGAGCTTCTCAAAGTAGACACACTGTCCATCATTACCTTATATGTTCGCTTTGTTGCCTTGAATTTATCTCCCAAAATACCAAAAAAATAAAAATAAAAAAAGAAAGAAAAAAAGCTGTCAGATTTCTTTTTGATTTGTGCATTGTTTCCTTATAGCTCAAACGATTGAAGTACTCATAGATTTGAAAGAATCTAACATCACATTACTTAATAGTCTTTGGATATTTTTTTTGTACTATGATGCATGAACCAAAGTCTCAACGAAATTTGGCAATCAAGTATTAATTAAATGACCTTATAAGGAGAAGCAAATGCCAAGTTGGTCAATCGAAATGCACATCTCTTTAGGGGTAGACCTTCATTATAAGCATCTCAAAGTCGACACAATGTCCATCATTGCCTGATATGCTCACTCCATTGCCTTGAATTTATCTCACTAAATATATTAAAAGAAATAATAAAGAAGAACAAGAAAGAAGGAGCTGTTAGATAACTTGCTCATTTGTGCATCGTTTCCTTATTAGTTCAAACAATTGAAGTACTTATAGATTTGAACGAATATGATATCACTTTTTCTTTTTTAAATGCAGAGGATTTGGCCTAGCTCACTTTGCGGGAGCACAGCATCGACTATACCTCGGAAGAGACTAGCCCAGTAACCCCCAAGCCAAGGCCCCCCGCTTAAGTCACGGAACTGTTCTAGGAGTTGTGACTGACTCTAGGAGTTGAACCCCTAACCTAACGATCAGGAGGCCAGGCCTCAACTAGTGCAGCCATGCGTGGGTGGGTTAATGATATCATATTACTTAATAATCTAAGACTTGGTTTTTTTTTTTTTTTTGTGTACTTTGATGTATGAAGTTGTGAGATAGAGAGAGAGAGTATCTAGCAGGCATTGCCATTGCTAAAGAAGGTCTAAGAAAGAAACCAGTCTTTGCTAATTGATTGATGGTTAGATGAGTCGATACATGAGATTAAACCCATTAATTATACTAAAAATTGAACACTTACAAATGTGTTACATTACAATTTAGTTTATTAAAAGAATTCATAAAGCATTTTATTTGATTTTCTCTATATATAATGTTTTAATTTTGTGCTATATCCTGATCTACAAGTACAATGTCATTAGTCAAAGGGCTATTGCAATTTTGCCACTACGTCCTCTTTTTTACATTTTTATTGCTTTTTCTTAACTAAAAAATTAACTAGTTTTTAGACTGAATTTTGAGTTAGGCAAGAGAATCACTCGTGAACCATAAATTCATCGTGCTCTTTAGAAACTAAAAGTAAAACAATAATAACTTCGATAGGTGACAATTTGTTTTTTTCTTAAAAACAATACATATGAAATTTTTTAGTTTGTGGGTAATTGACAATCAATATGTTAGAGAACTTTTAGTTAAATCACATCTAGTAAAGATTCACAATATATATGAAAAGAAACCGTGAAACTATTGCTTTATGCGACTTAATTGAGATGTGAAGATTCTATCGCTATTTTATTAGGATGAGAATATTCCTATCAAATCTTTCTTGTGTTCTTGTGGATCTCCACAAGATAGCCAATTAAACACATCTTGAAAACAATACGCTGTGTATTAATACTAAACAATCATGCACGACGATAATCAGCCATTACCAAACGATCACTAAATGACAACTAATTTTGCGGCGGTGGAACCGCAATTCAACACAGACATAATTATGCATACATAATTGTTGATTCATGCTTATACAAGGTCGAAAACTCATTGAATTAGATGGGAAATTGAAGTCACGAGGTTCGAATTTTTTGCTTGCTAACGCTCACATCTCAATTCTCAGCCCTAGTTCACCATGCGCGACGCACTTTGATCAATCGTCTGATTGCATGCGCCGAAAGACGTATGTATAACTCAAGCGCGTTTGGCATTCTTGCACGTCATCGTCCTTATATCTTCATCAGTGCTTGTCGGCCTATAAAAATACAAGAAAATCTTATGTTAATCTATCGTACTCTCTATCTTGCGGAGCGAATCACCCTATAATAAGATTCGCATGGCGTTATTCTATGTTTAGTTGCTGCCGAGTGTATTAATCCCAGAAAATGGGGAAGAAATTTGAGAACGACGCAAAATATATGGTCGTACTTCTCGTCTCAATTCCCAAGGATGGTCATAGGGTTAAGTTCATTGACCGTTTAATGGATTCTCAATCTCTAAGGGAGCTTGTCATGGGGCCAAGTCACTATGTTGGTATACAGAATTCCATTAAAATCGATCTCGGGGTGCACGTTCTTGTTGAAGATGAAAATCTTGTTTTTGCGTGCGCGCGTATGCCTATCTTCTTGCCCAAGTGTCCTCTTCTTCGAAACGAGCACCATCTTTTGAAAATACCAAGATAAAAATGTCATGCAAAATGACAAAGTACAGAATCGAGTTCAGCGAGATGATGCAGCAAACGGGCATGGTTCTAGACCAAAGGACTACTCCACGGTCAAAGAAGGTGGATGAGTTCGCTCGACTTTGAATTCCAAGTATAATCAGCCCTTGAAGGAGTGCGTACAAAGTGTACTAAAACCCTAAGATGAGCATGCACTTATTCTACAATTTAAACTGTTGGGAAACATGTTTTCTAGTTTACCTTTAATACTCTACTAAACTGAAGGGACACTAGAAATTAACATCGCGAAAGTTTGAAGCATGCAAATCCAACGCGCTGGACCTCCAAGCTTAATCTTATCTTTCGTTTTAGTGGACTATTTCATGTGGGCAATCTTACAAGTGCTTTTGAACTATTGTGGATTGACAGAAATTGAATAGGCAGACACGTGCCGAGAACTATAACCTCCTCGATCTTTTATAGTCCAAGCAATTTGATATCCTGAATAGTGCCGTAAGATATCTTTCGAAAGCTTGTTTCGAGCACTATCGTAAGTTGGATTTAGAAACTTGTTCGATGTAATTTGAGCCCCAAAATAGATCTTTTTCGCACAAGCCTTATCCATTACGCTATTTTTGCGGCCTCTTCATTAGATTCCCCAATCTATCATTTTCAGTTGACATTAGCAAAGTACAAGCTGATGGTTACTTTGAAAGCTTACGGTGTGAGAGAGTGACATTGAGTATATCTCATATCTTCACACTCAAGATCTCACTTTCTGTGAAGAGAGACGCATGACATGGCCTATAAATAATACGCATTTGATCATGATGAATGAGACAAGCTCTCCCGCACTACTCCTGGTAGACAATCAGTGATCTGGACAGGTATAAACAAATGATGGAATGGTTGGTGAACATGTGAGTGCACAACTAAGCTTAATCCCCACCTTTTTTAGTTGGGCCTTCGCACTTAGATTTGCAAAAGTCTGTGTACGTTCAATTTGTACATTGTATATGCACATTCGGCCATTCATTCTCTCGAGCGACCACTCATATTATTTTTGTTTTTGCAAAGGGGAGTCTTGAGGTCAAATTTTCTTCAATAGGCAAACTCAGATGCCTTCTTTCCACCTCCGCAGTCGCTCATTTGTTTGACCCTTTCAGACAACTCAGAAGGGGATTGCTTAATTAATTAGAGAGAAAACAAAATGCCCCTTTTTTATTTATAATTTCTATGATTAATTAAAGGAGTCAATTCGATGTGCGTGGATTCTAAGGCAAATAAGAAGAGATCGCCCTTCAATTCGCAACTTGGGAAGATCAGACTTTAACATTGCGCTGCGTGCAATGCTGTGCCAAAAGGTGCATGAATTTCAACGGAAAGACATTTCATGCAATGTCCCAAGGATGAAATTAGTGGTGGTGGCTCCATAGTTTAATGAAGACCTTCACGTGCAGTCGCCATTCTTTACAAGGGTTGCATGAGAGAATCGTCAGTTTCTTGAAGTTAGTTACGTATAATACGATTAAACTCTTCTGAACTCAGGACCTTACTGTTTCATGATGCCGGTTGGTCTGCTATCACCGCTGCTGGTACGAGCAGTAAACAAGTAGATTGTGCTTTAGACATGGAACGTCGTTTTAGGGACATGTCTGATGCTGTAGTGCATTGACTAGAGATCCAAAACTGAGCGGATTGTAATCTAATATCATGGTAAGGCTTTAGATTTCGGCATCAAATCAAATAAACATGCGTGTGAGCTACTAGTCCTCAAGTCTTGTAACGGGAGAATTTTAAAATCGGCACCGTTTGCAGAGGGAACTGTCAAATAAGGAGAGCCAAGGCATCCCATCAATTGGCTGAATGTGTACGTCGAGATGCTATAATTAAATATTTTGTCCGCTATAATTTACTGAGATATTGTACAAAGGTGATGCGACCCTATCATGACATTTACCTTTGGAAACTATTATTTAATGTTTACTGTGCATATTTTTCCCTATGCCTTCACCCTTAATTGTGAAGCTATCTGCTGTTGGACTTGTGAAACATTCACTCAACAGTGAGGGCAAACAAGACATAACTAGCCTGTATCGGTGAATTACACCTCATCGAGGCTACAACTAAAGAGCCCGGACTTTGCCAAGATCGTGAAATATATGGGACTTGGTTTGCCGCTAGACATCCTAGGATGGATGCAAATGCAGACTATTTCGTGGGATTCCATGATCAAACGATGATATTGAGCATCCGCTGACTCCTCCTGTGTACTCTTCTCAACCCTTTCACTTCGTTCCCATTCTTTTGAATGCACGAATGGATCGGCCTGTGAAGCAGTTGACTAGGGAAATTCTGTTCTGAATTAAAGAGCTACATAGATCAGCCATGAGCCATACGAGAAGCTGTGACATCAAGTGCAGCTGATTCACGGCTTATTATGAAGGGTTATGGGTTGCATTTTCAAATCCCACAGTCCAAGAAGTAATTGAATCTTATAAACATTCAAATCTTCCCATTCCTTCTCCAAGATACTCATGTCAAACTTTCACGGTCGAGGGCTATATATAACCAAATAATTTGAAGCGCAAGCACTATACGCCGCTGATGAGTGTGGAACACACCAAAGAGATGTGCTTTCTGCACACCGTTCTGATATATTGGATCTCAAACAAGACATTTGCCAATATCACTCTAGCAACAGTTGTGATGTACCGGACCATCCCTACTGGTAATTCTGGCATCTCACTCATTGAGTTTTGAATTTGAACCTATTTTGCATTTACCAATTCAGTCTCTTTAATTTTTTACTGGGTGTCAGTAGCTCTGATTATCTAAATGGCTAAGCAAAACAACAAAGAAACCACCAGAGATTTAGGGGCTTTTCCCAGGTCCCGGAATGGGCCTATGCAGGGAACCGATCGATCTCATTGGCCTAATACCAAAATGTCCAAGAAAAATCAAACCAAACCGACTCAAATTTTTCTTTTGATATTCAAGGCTAAGCGTAAAAGGAGAATTAAGAAATGAAAGTATTACGTGTACATTGCGTGAAGAACACACATTATCATTCGCTTTTCCCATAACCGTCGTAAATTTAAATTTCAACTAGCTAGGTAGTTCCTTGACTAATACGAAATTAATTCAATTTTGTTTTTATCCTATTCAAAGCGAGGGTTAAAGAAGCTCTAAATCCACCAATTCTTTGTAAACTGAAAATTACGTCAACAAGACAAGAAGAGCAAGCTTAAAATAATAAATAGGAAATGGAAACCAAATGACCAGGCCCCCGAGAAAAGTTAGCAATACAGGACTTGTTGACAGGTTTCATATATCAGGGACATTATATGCCACGACAGTGACTAAAGCCAGACTACTAGTGAAAAAGAAACACAGCGAGGTTGCATGTATTGCAAAAATTTTCTGATCATACAGATAACAATTCACGTGAAAAGAGCGGACTGAAAATCACATTGGACATCCCTCTTAGTTATTGGCAGCCAAAAGGTCAATGTAAACACGCCAATTCTTACCACCTTTCCGAAAACCGAAAAAATAAAGAAGAATCATGAGCCTAAGTTCCATGACAACGATATCAAATAAGCTTCTTTTCCTGATTCGACAGCATCGGATGCTTGGACAATGTCCATTGCTTTTTATTGGTGTAAATTCCAAGCAGAGCAAAGCGGAAAAACCAAAATATCATGATCAAAGCTGCAAAGAGGAAAGGGTACTTCTCAGGGGAATGCGTGGTTATGTAAACTAAATGAAGACCAAATATAGCAACAAACAGAGAAGGCACTCAAAATTGGGTAGGCCGCAGAAGAACCGGTGACCTCTGAATCTCGCTTGTCCCTGGGCACATGGTAGAGAAGAAAGTAGAGAGTATTGAGGGTCATATAAGGAAGTAGAAGTCAGTCACGACGTAGAAGAGGAAACATAGAGAGCAATCCATAATGGGTCAACCGCTTGTAAAGAGAAGGATCATCCAGAGCAAGCAAACTGGCCAGCAGAAGTGGCAGAAGAATAGACTTCTCATGCACTGCATGTACAACACGAGAAGCAGGGGTGCAAAGATTTAGACGCACATCACATTGCAATGGTAAGTAATAAGTGAAAGGGACACACTACAACTCACCGTGAAATGAAAAGAAGTAAAAGGACAGCGAATTGTTCAGTAAACCACAGAGGAAACCTTGACTGCTTGGGGAAGATATGGGATGGATCATAGAAGGCAGGCAAGTTAATACAGTCATAATGAAGCTCAAAAGCATGAGCTTAGGAGTAAAAACAACCTTTTGTCCTAGATAAGAACTGATGTGGCGCACCATAGTTAGCTACATAATCCTCACATATCCACCTGTCAAACAAAGCAAGACGAGAGAAACTACAGAAAGCACCAGAATAGAAGGTACGGTCACAATAAAGCCAATTTATGTAAAATCAAATGATCATGAATAAGAGTATTATGACAGAGGTCTTCCCTTAGAAAACTACATATACCTACTATTCTAAAGCTTCCGCCCTTTACAGGCAAGGGGGGGCTTTAGAGTATTACCATTAATATGATCCCAAGCACCTTCGGCTCACAAGCTAGGTCTACAGTTCTTATGGATATTGACTACTGTCTTCCAAAGAAGTGTTTGGCGTGGCTAGACGTACCGCATTAGATACTCACGCATTTAAAGCAGCATGCTGTTGACTGTATTGATTAAACCCTATGACAATCGTAGAATTTCCGCAGTTTCAAAGCTTGAGCTTATGTCAGGCCTACTATTCTACCTTGTCTAGTCTAGGAACATGACCAACTAAACCACAGTACAATTCATTAATGTAACACGTTGCTTCCTACAGATATCCAGAATGAATATTCACTTCATTAACCGAGGCACCTGTCCACTTGTCACTGGATAATCTTTAAAAACAAAGTAATAATTCTGATGATCTAAGAAGTCAAACCCTACCATTTGATATTTTATATAAGGTAAAATGCAACTCGTAACATGCTCTAGCTAAGCTTTAAGATAGAGGAGGACTATTTTCATTCATGGCATGTGAGGGATAATGCAGTAGATTTATTCTCTGTTCTTCCATGAAGAATATAACAAAAATAATTACGCACTTTTCTGATGAGTAAAGGTATGGCCACCAGACGACTGCAAATGTTCCTATAACCACCAAACCCAACCTTGACACCTCAAGAAATGGATTCTTTCGCCGGAGGCATTTTCCTAAGAGATGACTGGAGAAAGCAGGCGCAAAGTATGCACTCATATGTGGACATTGATACATGAAAATAGCCAAGAATATCAAAACAGGTTGCAAATATTTGATACCCTAATATTGCATCGCCTTTGAGTAATTTTGTCATCTTAATGCAGCAAACAATCTCATCTCTAATCCTGTAATTTCATGAGAAAACTGGTGACGACAACACCATTAAATAAAGACGCTGCAACTATATGAATTGACTTGAAAATGACAGCAATGGGTAGGAGGAGAATACAACTACCCTCGAGATTCAATATGGTTATGTGAAATTAATCATATTGGTGTTGTTCATAAACTAAGACAATTGTATCTTATTAGAGTTTAAAGATAAAAAGTAGCTTTTAACCGTTTTTTCTTCATAGGATATCATGAGACACCCGGACCCCTAGAGTGCCAAGTCAAAATCGGAGTAAAATAGATAATTTAAGTGTTAATCCAGCCAAAGTGCCGACATAGCGATTTTCCGGTGAAGTAAGTACAAAACAACATCGTTTTGGTGCTGACGTGGTAAAAAAATATAAAAATTAATTAAATGAAATTTAAAACTAAATTTATTAAAAATATTTAAAATTAAAAATTTAAAAAAATTAATTAATTAATTAATTTTTTTTTTTTAAAAGAGGTGGCCGAGGGCTAAGCCCTTGCTATTGCCGCCTCCCTACCACCGCCGGAAAGGGTCGGTGACGGAGGGGGGAGGGTTGGTCGGGGTCGCGAGCCTTGGCCGGGGGTCGGCGACCTTAGCCCGGTGGTGAGGGCCCGCGAGCCCTCGCCCGATATGTGGCGAGGGTTGGCGGCCCTCACCCCGATTTGTGGCGAGGGTCGGCGGCCCTCGCTTGGCGAGCTAAGGGTCGACGCTCAACCCCTCCCAGATTAGGGTGAGGGCTTGCGAGCCTTGGCCGACCCTCTCGCCTTCGTCGCTGGCCCTTCCTGGCGGCGGTGGGGAGGTGGTGGTAAGGGCTCAACCCTAAGCCGCCTCTTTTTTTTTTTTAAATTTTTTAATTTAATATTTGTATTTTAAAATGTTTTAAATAAATTTAGTTTTAAATTTAATTTAATTAATTTGTATATTATTTTTTTACCATGTCAGCGCCAAAACAACATCGTTTTTGCATTGTCTGGCCACGTCAATGTGCAAAACGACGCCATTTTGCACTTGCTTTGCCGGAAATTGCGCACGTTAGTATTTTGGCCAGATTGGCACTTAAGTGATCAATTTTGTTCCGATTTTGGTACTTAAGTGTCACTTTCGTAACTTTTGGCACTTAAAGCGATCTTTTACCAATATCATGAAAATATAGATAGACAGTCATTAGTTAGATAACTCCTAATATTGCAGGAAATAAACAAAAAAGCAGAAACGATTGTAGCAACTTTCTAAGTCCAAAGGCTTATCTCAGCTCCTTTTGGAAGGCAATGAGGTAGATTAATAAAAGACTTTTTGGAGTGGAAGGATAATTTGAAGGAAACTTGAACGCCAATGATAACCCAAGTCAAAGAAGGATTACAAGAAGTCGCATTTTGCCCTTATACAACTTCTCTTTACTTCCATCATGTAGAATTGTGAATTTAAGGCTAAGGAGGCCACTTTCACATAAGATTTTACATTTCAGATGCTCTCAAATGGATGCTCTCTCTTAGGCATCACCTCATTCATGACACCTCTGTTGAGAAAACATTCCCTAACAAATTTTGAAGATTGACAAAACTTATCCAAAGTAAAGACTTTGATTCTAATGATAAGTATTTTTTAGGTGGAAAGTCCAATGGATGTGATCAAATGTTATCAATCAGAACCAAAGTTATGGCTTAATTATTTCATTCCATATATGTTTTGTCAAATAGCTAGGAAATAAGACAATATATTTGTGCAATGGCTAATGGCGCTAATTGGATTCCTTGCCTTATATATAAGAAGTTCAAAAGGAAAGTTTTCTCAAAATATCTCTCAAAAATTTGGATTTCCTAGAACATTAGACTTGAGGCGAAACATTCTTTCTAAATTGAAGTACTCAACTTATAGAAACCTAAACTGCTGTATGAATAGTAGAAACGATAGGAAGCTTCATTCTCAACAACCTTGAAGCAATCAAATCTTCTAAGCAAGATCTAGGCTAACGGGTAGATTGGTTGGATAATTCTCTTGGAGATATGTGCAACGATTAGCTTAGATAAGAGAAGTATAAAATGAGGTCTTGAAGTTGAAAGGAATAAGAGAGCAGGAGAGAATCGAAGCTTACAATTTCAAAGTCTGAAGAGTATTTCCAATCAAATACATTCGTCTCGACAAAAGTACATCCCAAGTGCCAAAATTTGACATGGAGGGACTTAAGTGCCAAAAGTTTGGAAAGTGATACTTAAGTACTAAAATTAGAGCAAAATGGATCACTTAAGTGCAACTTCAACCAAAATGTAGCCATGGTAAAAAAATTAATATAAAAATTAATAAAATTAAATTTAAAACTAAATTTATTTAAAACATTTAAAAATTATATAAAATTTTTTTTTTTAAAAAAAAGGGGCAAGCGGGCGAGGGCTAAGCCCTCACTTTGCCGTTGCCGAAGGACTAGCGGCGGGGAGGCGACGGCTCGGTGACCCCGGTAGATCCTCCCCCTCCGCCGCCACCCTTTCGACGGTGGCGAGGTAGGAGGCGGTGGCGAGGGCTCAGCCCTCGCCCGCCTCCCCCTCCCTTAATATTTTTATTTTATTTTTAAATGTTTTAAATAAGTTTAGTTTTAAATTTAATTAAATTAATTTTTTATTAATTTTTTACGACATCGTTTTTGTATTGTTTAACCACGTCAGTGTGTAAAACGGCGTCGTTTTGCACTTCCTTCGCTGGAAAATCGCAACGTCGGCATTTTGGCCTGAGTGGCACTTTAGTGACAATTTTACTCCGATTTTGGCACTTAAGTATTACTTTTCAAACTTTTGGCACTTAAGTGTTCCTCCGTGCCAAGTTTTGGCACTCCAGGTATCCATACCTCCATTCGTCTTTGTAAGCCATATTATATAATCACTTAGAAGTTGAGAGTGTGTGAGGAGTTATTCACACGTGCTTGAGTAATCATTACTCTGATTTTGTAATCTCTGATTAGTTCGTATAGTGGAATCCAACCAAGAGGCTATTAGCATAGGAGAGTAGACATAGACTTTTTTTTTTTTTTTTTTTGATGACCCAGGAAACCTTGTAAGCCGACAGCCGACGAGAAGAACCTGGGGGCAACAAGAGGAAACCACCACCCCATGCCACCGGGTAAGTCACCAAGTAACTCCACCAGCCTCCTTGCATTGCAAGGGATTCGAACTCCTCACCTCTCTCGCAAAGGATCATAGAAGCCTACCCAGCGGAGCCACCACGGCTGATGGTGTAGACATAGACTTGTTAAAGTGAAACCACTATAATTTTTTGTATGCAATTTTCTATCGTTTACCCTATTTATTTTACTAGTGATATAATTAATTGTGCACTGGTAAAATCTAATTAGTGCACATTCTGTCACCAGATGTTGTATTTTTGCAATATTAGTTTTAAATTGTTATAATTTCTACAATATCACCTATTCACCCCTATAGGTAATAGATCTAGACCTAACAATTAGTATCGGAGGTTGAGAGTGTATGAGGAGTTGTTCACACGAGTTTGAGTAATCATTACTCAAATCTTGTAACCTCTTATTTGTTTGTATAGTGGAATTCGGCCAATAGGCTTTTAGCGTGAGAGAGTGGACGTAAGGTCGTCAAAGCCGAGCTATTATAATCTTTTGTGTACAATTTTATATCTCTTGCTCTCTTTATTTTACTTGTGATAAAATTAATTGCTTATTGGTATGATCTAGCCACTGCATATTATTGCAGGTAAAATAAAGAGAGTAAGAAATAGAAAATTGCATACAAAAGATTATAATGGTTCGGCTTTAATAAGCCTACGTCTACTCACTCATGCTAACGGCTTATTAGCTGGATTTCACTATATGAACTAATTGGAGGTTACATAATCAATCATGTTTTTCTCTAACCTTCACTTGAGAAAACCTTCAATGAACTTTTCAAATGTAGGAAACCAAATATTTCATATTTTCAAGTATTTTGTTATAAATGCTTTATCTTGAATATGAAAGATCAAACGAAGGGATCTTTCTAGGATACTCAACCACAACCAAGGCATTTGGAGTTTACAATTAAAGACCTCGCATAGTGAAAGAGTTTATCAACATGAAGTTTGATGAAAGTCTTCAAACATCTAAAGATTCTAATCATATTCAACAAGAAGGAGAGCAACAATCTGAAGAAGTTCAGGAACTAGTACAAAGAAAGACATCACACTCAGCAGGACAAATCAATAATTTGAAAAGTCTAATAGTGAAAAACACCCAACATCCAATGACGTATTCAATAGAAATTGGAAGTATAAGTCAAGTCACCAAAAGGATCTCATTATTTGAGACATTGATGACAAGATTAGAATGGGATTGACGCTAAAGGATGCCGTTAGTACATTGGCACTCATATAAGAAGTTAAACCAAGAAATACTTAGGAGACATTGTCAAATGAAAATTGGATCCAAGCAATGCGGGAGAAACTTCATCAATTTAGAATAAATGAAGTATGAAAATTAGTTCCTAGATCAAAGGGTCATCCCATAATAGGAACCAAATGGGTGTACAGGAACAAACTAGATGAACAATGAAAAGTTACAAGAGATAAAGTAAGAGTGGTTGCCAAAGGCTACTTTGCTGTAAAAAGGATTATTAAGCACATTAATAATTACCCCTCTCTTGGACTTGGGTATTCTAAAAGGTCAGAGTTTGTATTATTTAGATATTTTGACGCAGATTTTGCAGGATGTAAGACAGGAAAAACACTTCTGGAACTTGTCAGATGTTAGACAGCATGTTTGTGTTGTGGTTTTTTAAAAAGCAAACAATAATGGCTTGGCTTTATTAATAGCTGAAGTCGAGTATGTAGCTGTTACACTTAAATCCTTTGGATGAAATAACAATTAAAGGACTATGGAGTCATAAACTCGAATACAACAATCAAGTGTGACCATATAAGTGTCATCAATCTGACAAAAAACCCAATCTTACATTCCAAAGCCAAATATACTGGGATCAAACACTATTTCATACGTGATTATGTCAACAATGGTGAAGTAAACATACAATTTATTGATCCTAGAAATCAATTGGCTAATATTTTTACAAAACCTCTTGAAAAGAAAGCGTGTGACTTTATTTGTGTCGCGACCTCCCCAAAGGAGGATGGACCACCTAAGGGGTTGGCTCATGAATTACTAAGCCTAAACTTAGTCTGGGCTCTCTCAAGCCTATACCAATTTATGAGTTAAGATTCAAGTTTTTAACATGCAGATGATTTTCAATTAGGAATCGTCACTAATTTATTTATGGAGGGTCAATTAGAAACCTAAGTAAAGTAACTGGATGATTATTTTACTCCTACGAACTAGAGACTGTGGGAATGGAGACTTGATTATGCTAGATTTCTCTAATGTTTTTTCAGTACATTTTCTATTTTATTTATAAAAAAAAAATGTTCAATAGGCAGTTCGGATTGATTTTAATTTACTCTATAACATGTGAAGTGATCATGTGGGTGTGCAATCATTATTAAACACTCGATAAAACAAAATCACAAATAAATTACAAACATAAGGAAGAGATACTTACCTTGAAGCGATGTAAGCATATGTAATGTTAGCTTAAAAATCACATTAGCAATCCTAAATATGATTTCTTATTAATAAGTAATCACAATTTTTTTTTTTTGTTGAGATTTTTACTTGTTTAAATGAAACCTAATCTACTTGCAATGCAATGCAATGCAATGTATGAAAATGTCTAACTAAAATGACATGCAACATGCAAATGTCACGAGGCATTTATTAAATAACCTAATCTAATGATGGGAAAATATTAAATTCGATTATCCTAATATGTCATACATTTAAATGATCCTAAACTTGCAAAAACTAAGTGACATATAAGGGATGACTTAATTCTACGTGGCACACACATAATTTTTTTTAATGTTTTCTTTTAAAATTCAAAATTAAAATTGCCCTATAATTAAACATGCAATTTAGATTAAGAAAAAGGAAACCTAACATCCTAAGGTAATATTTTTGGTATTTCTTATCTCGAAATTTCAGTATAAATAAATTACCTAATCTAAACATGCAAGTTATTCTAAAACAAGCAATATTCTAGTAAAAATCAAATCCAATTCAGATATATTTTTTTGGGTTTTCTTTTATGGAAGCAAATCAAATCAAGCAAAGGCATATAGTGCAGGAAATCACATCCATATCAAGCACGACAACAAATCAAGCAAGATATTATCCATTTTCGTTTAATTTTGAAAATAAATTGACAAATCATATTTCAGGCATGAGATCGAATTGGATAACTTTTCATGAAATCATGAATCATATATTGAGCGTGAGACTGGATTGACAATTTTCCATACAATTGCGAATCGTATCTCGAGTATGAGACTGGATTATCAATTGTATGCACATTGTGATATCAGGAAAATTTCCTAATTCACGAGAATTCAAAAAGATTTCTTTTGGACATGATAATATCTACTGAATATTCAAACATGATTGCAATTTTATGAATTGGGCATAAGATATATGAAACCAAATTAATCAAAATTCTTACCTAATTTGCGATATCGCCTGGATATTGTTTCTAAATTCAGACGGACGGCGGATTACGAGAATCACGATGAGGATGACCAGCGATGGCTCACGGTGGCCGTTCACGAAACTCGCACGTCCTGACTCGAATATTCTAAACAACTTGCAAAACAGAAAACCCAGCACTTTGGCCTGGTGTGTGTCCAGCGAAGGCTCGCTTGGACGTCGTCGCGGGTGGCTTGCCAATGGTGGTTCGCGGTGGGGGGAGTTGGGAGTCTCGTGATGTGAGACGGCAACTCCGGCGTTTGTCGGCCAAACCGCGGGACTCGTGATGATGAATCGTATGAAGGTAGCGAGCCTCGGTGTCGTTGGAGCTGCGTCGTTGAGACTTGACGCAGTGGCAGGCTGGCAGCTTGAGCACAAAGTGCAGTAATAGCCAATGAGAAGGCGAAAGTTGCGAGCACATAGGGAGCGTTCGTTCTTCACCCGCGTCGTGCGAGGGACATGAAAATCTTCCAAATGGGCGTCTTGAATTTTGACCGCAAGGGAATGTTGGATCACCCTCACCGCCACGTTTCTCTCTCTCCAATTTCTTTGCTCTCTCAATGGCTGCGTGTATCAATACGTGTGGCCTCCTTACATAGCCGAGGGAGGGGCTACGCTCTTGAAGGAAAGAGAATAACTTCGCATGTAAGATATTTCAGCTCTTTCCTGCTCATGCACATTGATAATATATTACCTCAAATATACGTCTCCACGTGTAATATTCTCTTTTATTTTTTCAATATTTCATCAAAAACTTTCCAATCTGCTGTGAAATAAATCATCCAATTTATATATCGCATGAATATATACAAGATTTACCAAATATTGGCAGAATAATATGAATCCTTTCCAAAAATATCCAATTATCATTCTTCATAAGTCAATTTTCGATCTTAAAAAAATAACGGGCTTTGGCCAATTCGCTCTCTTCGTCAGCTTAGTCCAACTAGTCAAATTAAAGTTCAGAGCCATCAATTCAAACTCATCTGTCATCGGTTCAATTTAAAAAATGCTCTTAAAATTATATACTACACAATCTAATTTCTAGCTTCTTTTTTTTAGGGGTTAAAAATTAATCCATAATTTTCTATGCAATAAATAAATGATCAGGTCGTTAAAATTTAAGTGTCAACAATTTGTAATGAATTGTGGATTAATAATCCACTTGTTCAACGTGTCTAAGATAGGTTTCTACATAAGGAAGAACATCGGATGGAAGATTAGTAATTGCAAATTCAAATTTTTGGCGGGTAAGATTATTTTGGAAGTATATAAGGTATGACTTATTTTTACTCCATTTAAATATTTTATTTTAGGAATTATTGTGCAAATTATCTATTTGGGAAAATGTGTGTAAATTTATTTTGGAAATTGCCTTTCAGTTATTCTTTAATATTCGAATAAACTTTCAAATTTTTGGAAACTGCTATTTTGTTAAAGACTCGCGACTGTTCATTTTCTTTAAAAATGACTTCTTTTAGTTATTGCTTCTTCATTCTTTGTTCAAAAACACCTTCAGTATACCTCAAGAAACCCTAGCTGCAAAATATCTTCTTCCTGAGACGATTTTTATGCAAAAACCTCATTTCTCTTCGAAAAAGATCAAAAATTTATTTCTCATTCTCCTTAATGGCCCTAAAATCTGCTAAAAAATCAAAGCCCAAACCTTCAGCATCACTAAGATCAAATCGCGTTGCCGGAATGCAATCTAGGGCAAGAGGAAGCACTGATCACTTTGAGATTTCCGACTCATTCGAAAGCGTCGAAGGTATGGTTAGCGAAGCAAACTCCCCTTTGTTCTTAAAGTCGAAACCTATCATTGCGCCTCTAAAAAATCTGGGAAAAAATGAAGATGTGATTGCTAGTCTGTTGGCTAATCACAGCTTCGAAAATGAGGAAGCACTGGACCTCATGTTTGCAAACCCTATTAGAAGCATTCCTCCGATAAACATAGGTGATTCGAGTGGTGTAAGCACTAGCACTAGGAAAGGGAAGAGAAAGTAGTAGAAACCCCCGTTTCTAAGAAAAAGGTTTGATAATGATGATGGACGTAGGGGTGATAATGATGAGAAGTTATATGCGAACTTCAAGAGAAAAATGGCCAGTTTTGTGGTTGAGGGAAATTGCACTGAAATATTGATCAGGTCCAAAAACCATCTGGAGTCTTTAAACTCTCTGATGCGTAGAGGAGTTATCAATTAAAGGACTGTGGATTTCGAATTCTTTGAATCATTGACATCAAAATCAAGGACTTTTTCGATAAACTTCTAATGAATGAACTTTGTGCCAGGGAATTTCCAATCTATCCAGCCCTTACTGCATATTTTTACTCCAGTCTTTTCATTCTATTCTGCTGACACAATTGAGTTTACTGTTTGTGATAAAGCTTATCTTCTTCAAGCTTGGGACTTAGCAAAAATTTTGTGAATAAAGTATTCAAATTTTAAGCCTATTGATATTGATCTAGACTTTGCCTATAGGTCTATCTCTGGAATTTCTGATTTCTCCAAGAATACAAAATCTCATGTCTCTCGTCATTTGTTTCCTTTGAAGCAAATTGGTCTTCACAAGATTATCATCAATTGTCTGAGACCTAAAGGCTCTTCAAAGGCTAATGTTTTGCAGTTTGAAGCCAAGCTGATATGGGCTATTCTGAATGACCATCCATTTTCTCTTGCACATCTAGTTATCCTTCACATGTACAGAACTATGCTGAAGAACAAAGATCAGTTACCTTATGGTTCTTTAATTACAAAGATTTTCAATCCTCTCAACATTGGGATTCCGAAAAGGCTGAGTACATTGAAGATGCCCCCTAATGAGTGTGGGAGAGAAAATCATGAGAAAGATGAGTTTCAGATTTACTGATGAGGGATGGAAGGATAGGGAAGGAAGACCAGTGAAAATTAATGTCGATGACAACATTCCAAAATTTCCTTCACCACTCAGAAAAAGAAGGAAGATTATTGCTGAGACAGGAGGTCCTCAGGCATTTTTAGAAAGGCTTACTAAAGAATTCACCGAGGAGTTGAACTTAAGGGAGGGTGAGAAATCTGATGACGATCTAGATAATTTGATTGATGAGTATCAACATGATGATGAAGGAAGGGAAGAAACTGAGAAAGACGAAGGAATGGGAACACTTGCTAACCAGTCCAAGCAACAAGAGGCTACTAGTGTTGAACCTGCAAAACAGGTTAAGGAACAACCTATTGAAAATGAGACTAAAAAATCTACTGAAGGGACACCAACTGATGCTCCTCTGACTCAAGGGGAATGATAAAATTTTTTGGATGTGTGCGTTGCGGAAGCATGGTTTTGGTATTAGTTATAATTTTTGGTTAATGATGTGTGCAAATGTATGATATAGTTTGTAGAGGATGAACAAGGGATAAACTAGGATAATTGAAGGACAAAGAACATGGGATATGGGAAATAGTTTCATTAGAATAATTTTACAATAGTTGAAGGAAGTGTTGGTGGAGGAGCTTCAAGATATGGAGTATTATCTCATGCTCCTCTCACCCTCTTACATTTGTTGTTCTACTATGCTCTCCCCTCTTTCCTATTTATAGGGTGCTCTACCAACATTCTAGATTTGTGTAGAATGTTGTCCACTTAGGCTTAATCTAGAGAGTTCTAGATTGTAATTTATCCTCTCTTCTTCTAGAGAGATCTACACATGTGCTTCTACATTTTTCTTTCTTTCAGAAACTTCATCTAGGAATTCTAGAATTTTAGCAACTCTAGGAAATTCTAAAAAATGGATCACCATTTCCAACACTCCCCCTTGATCCATTTTCGTGATATTTTGGACATTGTATCATAAAGTCGCAGACATACCTTGAAATCTCTCTTTCTCATTTGTCCCATGCCCTTTATTCTGTCTTTGTTCCACAATCCCTTGCATTCTCTTGTCGGAACACTTGCACCCGCCTTCGAATGCGCATGTCTTTTCTTTAACGATGGCCCATATGTCTTGGGGCATCAAAATGCTCTTAGTTGTAGTTGTTAGCTTGGGCTCTGGCTTTGGCTCTCGCAGGCTCAGGCTTAGGCTCAGGCTCTGGCTCTGGCTCCGGCTTTGGCTCTGGCTCCAGCTCCGGCTCTGGCTCTGTTGGCTCTCGCTCGGGCTCCGGCCTTTTTAGTTGAGGATGGTGATGACAAACACCCATAATCATCCGATATGCTTGGCTTTGATGCCATGATAAAAAAAATTTGGATGTGTGTGCTGCGGAAGCATGGTTTTGGTATTAATTATAATTTTTGGTTAATGATGTGTGTGCAAGTGTATGGTGTAGTTTATAGATGATGAACAAGGGATAAACTAGGATAATTGAAGGACAAAGAACATGGATATGGGAAATAGTTTCATTAGAATAATTTTATAATAGTTGAAGGAAGTGTTGGTGGAGGAGCTTCAAGATATGGAGTATTATCTCATGCTCCTCTCACCCTCTTACATTTGTTGTTCTACTATGCTCTCCCCTCTTTCCTATTTATAGGGTGCTCTACCAACATTCTAGATTTGTGTAGAATGTTGTCCACTTAGGCTTAATCTAGAGAGTTCTAGATTGTAGTTTATCCTCTCTTCTTCTAGAGAGATCTACACATGTGCTTCTACATTTTTCTCTTTCTTTCAGAAACTTCATCTAGGAATTCTAGAATTTTAGCAACTCTAGGAAATTCTAGAAAATGGATCACCATTTCCAACATAAATTAGTATTAATGTTGACCTTATTGTGGAAAGCATTGAAGATCCATAAATTGTTCTTTCACAAGAAGCTGCAGTTGTTCGGGGGGAGCAAGAAAGTCAGGAAGTGCAAGAATAGTTAGATGCACCAGCAGATTTTGAAGAACCATTGACTGAAAATATACTAGTAGATTCTACTAAAGTTCCTGTTAAGGTTGATGCAACTGCTGCTGATGATCCAAACATTTCTGTTGAAGCTGATAGCACAACCTTTCCCATTGGTGAGTTAATTCAACTTGATGTTGCAACTGATCCTAATGCTAACCACAACCTGTAGAAGAATAGAAGAGAGGATGATAGAATGCAGGGGAAGACTTGGTCTTGAGAAGAAAGAAGAGAGGATGCTAAAATGCTAAGGGAGATTGAAGTTGAGGTAAATCCTGCTACTATGCTTGTGATGATAACACTGAAGACGGGATATTCCTCAAGTCATTGCTTACATCAAGGAGAAAAATGTTGCTATGGCTCAAGATCTGAGGAATCTCAAGTTGCTTTTTGGACATCAGATGCAAGAATTCCTTAAAGAAATGGACAAAAGGCTGAAAAGAATTGAGTATATTGTGGACATGCAGTATTATGTCCTAGTTCAACTACCTCTTAAGCCAAACCACCCTCTCCAATTCCAAACCCAAATCAACCATTTTCTTCCAAATAACTTTCTCTGTATGTGTTATTTTATCTAAGTATCAATTGATCTTTACTTGAATTTTAGCGTGGTTTGTAATATTTGCATTTTGGGATTGACTTGCGTACTATGGATGATTATAATATTAAGCTTTGCCTTATATTCTTTTTGGCTGCTGACAAAATGCGGGAGAAGAAGACCTAGCAGAACTCGCAGGTTTTATACATGGTTTGTTTTATACATGATTTTATACATTATTGTACTGACAAGTTTTTTTTTTTTTTTTGCAGGATTAATTTTTTGGAAGACTCTGAGTACGAAAACCTGACAAGATTGGTTAAAGAGTTCTTGTCCTTTTTTTTTTTTTTGAAATTCAGAGCATTATCTATAAGAATCTCGCATAAATTCTTCCTATTTGAATATTCTTATGGCCTGACTACTCATTATTTAAATTTTGGTTACATATAGAGCTATTCAATTTCAAATAGTTTTAATTTCTAAAAGTTCTGCTCGGAAAGTTTTGTCATCATAAAAAAGGGAGGGTTTGTCGAGAAAACATTCCTTAAGTAATTTTAAAGATTGAAAAACCTATCTAAGTAAAGACTTTGATTTTGATAATAAGTATTTTTCATATGGAAAGTCTGATGGGATGTGATAAGATGTTATCAATCAGAATCAAAGTTGTGACTTAATTATTTCCTTCCATATATGTTTAGTCAAATGGTTAGAAAGGGAGACAATATACTTGCGCAATGGCTAATGGCAATGATTGCATTCCTTGCCTTATATATAAAAAGTTCCAAAGAAAATTTTTCCAAAAAATGTTCCTAAAAGATTTGGATTTCTTGGAACATTAGACTTGAGGAGAAGCATTCTTTCCAAATTGATGTACTTGACTTATCAAAACCAAAATTGATGTATGGGTGACAGAATCTACTGGAAGCTTTATCTTGGCAAACTTGAAGCAATCGGATCTTTTAAGCAAGATCCAGGTCAACATGTAGATTGGCTAGATAATTCTCTTGGAGATATGTCCAATGATTAGCTTGACAGAAATGAGTATAAAAGGAGGTCTCGAAGCTGAAAGGAATAAAAGAGCACGAGAGAATCGAAGCTTATGATTCCAAAGTCGGAAGAGTATTTCTAATCAAATACATTTGTCTCTGTGAATAATATTGTATAATTACTTAGAGGTTGAGAGTGTGTGAAGAGTTGTTCACACGAGCTTGAGTAATCATTATTCAAATCTTGTAACCTCTAATTGGTTTGTATAGTGAAATCCAACCAATAGGCTGTTAGCGTGGAAGAGTGGATGTAAGCTTGTCAAAGCAAAACCACTATAATCTTTTATGTACAATTTTCTATCCCTTATTCTCTTTATTTTACTTGTAATAGAATTAATTGCACACTAGTAAGATCTAACTACTGCATATTTTGTCATCGGACATTGTACTTTTGCAATATCAATTTTAAATTCTTCTAATCTCCACAATATCACCTATTCATCCCTCTCTAGGTGGTAGATCTAGACCTAACAACCTCACACCTCGTGAAGTACTAAAACCCATGTAAGGGTCCAGTCCAATTCCAAAGAGATTATCAACTCAGTTGGAACGTTCACATCCTATCGCTGCAGCACTAAATTGACACCGGGCATAGAATTAAGGTGAAACAAAGGATCTTAGAACTGTAGCTCCTCACGAAGCTTGTTATAGAAACAATGTTGTAATATAGCATTTTGAGTAAGAAAAATGTCGGATTCAATCTCGGTCATATCTGCAAGTGTCCATTCTATAGAGAAGCTTTGCCAAATACATAATTCCTATAACCAAGGACGTTATTTTGTGCCATGATATGAAGAGCTACTATTAGAAAACTATCTATTCGAGGATAAAGACAGATATAGAGACGTGAATGGAGAGCATACAAATGATTTTCCCTACCTAACGTCAAATCCTTAATGCTTACAAGAAACGAATATTTACTATTTAGGTTAACACAAACCAAATCAAATATACAAAGATAGCGTGCCACTATGATATACTGTACACATTTTAACATACACGCTGAAGGTACTCACTACAAAATCTTTTAAAAGAAAAAAACTGACCTCTTGCCCTTTTGTCAAACACAAGCTGACCATCTTTATTTTGAAAGCTGAAGCACTTTGCCTCATCACTACTTTGGGTGCTGTTAGGAGTAAGGAGGGGTAAATGAGTCTTTACCACTTTTAGGGTTTATTTTTTATGTAAATATATTAAATTTTATTGAATAATACGCACTACATTTTCCTCACATGGTATTAGAGCGTAGGGCTTAACCCTATACGACGGAGCAACCACTCGCCGCCATCAACTCACCGGAATAGTTGGCTGTCACCGCCGCTCACCAGAATAGGGTTTCTCTCGCTTCTTCGTGTGGCTCACTCGTGCAGCTCACTCACGCTACTTGCGTGGCTCGCGTGGCTCATGTAGCACGTGCGGCTCGCTCGTGCTGCCTGCACGGCTTGATCGCACTGCTCGCGTGGCGCACTTGCACTCGGGCGGCGCGCTCGCACTCGCGCGACTTGATCGCACTCGCGCGACTTGATCGCACTTGTGCGACTCGCTCGTGCTCGTGCGATTCGCTGGCTTACCAAGGGTTTTAACGATCCTATGCTGGTTGGACTTGGTGGTGTAGCTATGCCGCTTCTTGTACGTGAGACGCTGCACCATCTCTCCCCGCTTCTTTCTCTCTACTAAAAGGTGGAAGCAGAGGTCGGTGAATGAGAGGGAAAAAACCTAGAGAGAGAAGGCAGAGAGAGAGAGAACAGTAGCCGAGGGACTTGCTGAGGAACAGAGAGCAGCAGCGCTTGTCAGGATGATTTTGTGGGTTAGAAGTTTCTTTTAAGTTATTGATTTTTTGGTCGTTGAGATGTTGGGTCATCAATTTTTGGGTTGCTGGTTTCTGTCATGCTACGTTGAGGTGCTGGGTCATCAATTTTTGGGTTGTTGGTTTCTGTCATGCTGATTCTTGTTCACTGAGCTCCCTGGCGCGACTCTCGTGGACGCTGGTCGCTGATTTTAGTTATCTCCAGTGTTGATTATTGGTATTTGGTTGCTGACTTTTGAGCAAAGGTTTGCTGATTGCTGATTTCGCTGCTGTTTCTTGGTGATATATTAACAATTTTGTTGAGTTATTGATTTATTGAGGTTGAATTGTTTGATGGAAGCTAAGGTCAGAGTTTGCTTATTTTTATTTGGAAAATGGGCGATCACTCAAAGGGTACAATTGAAGTAGATCCTGAGAAGAATAATACTGTGATGACTGAGGTGATTTCCTCTTCATCTAATCGAATTACTGATAAGAAGCTCGTAGGTAGTGCTAACTTCCACCAATGGAAGAAAATCGTGAAGCTTACTTTGACAGGCAGGAATCAGCAGCGAAATCAACATAGACACTTAACTGAGTTTAAGCTTAGAGATGATGTAACTTGGGATGGTGTAGATGCACATATTCTTGGTCAAATGCTGAATTCTATGGAGAGTAATATAGTTGACATGGTAACTCATATTGATACAGTCAGAGAACTATGGGAGTATTTGAATGTGCTATATTCTGGCCAAGATAATTTGTCACGAATTTATGAGCTATCGCAAGAGTTTTATCGATTTGAAAGGAAGGGACGCTCTATTACCTAGTGCTTTGCAGACTTTAAGAGATTGTATGAGGAATTGAATGCCGTTCTCCCTATTTCAGCTGATGTTCAACAAATGCAACGTCAAAGGGAACAATTGGCTGTAATGGGATTCTTAGGATGTCTTGGTTCTGAATATGAAAATGTTAGGTCTCAGATTCTTGGAGGAGAGAATATAGCGTCACTCACAGATACATTTGCTTGAGTTCTTCGAGTATCTCATGAGTCTTCTCAGGATACTACATCTATGGTGGGGAGTTCAACTCTTGTGTCCTAGACTTGAACTAGTAGTGGTAATAGGAGTGATGGAGGAAACCGTGGCAGATATAGTGGGCGTGGTGTTTGAGGAGGAGGTCGAGGCATAGGAATAGGGAGAGGTCAAGGTAATCAGCATCCTTATGGACAATTCCACATATCTACTGATAATTCGGGAACTACACGAGTTTGTCATTACTGTGGCAAACCTGGTCACATTCAAAATTTTTGCTACAAGCTACATGGAAGACCAGGGCAGCGGCACCAATACATCGTCTAATATTGAGTCTACTCCACAGTCATCTGAAGACAAGGTAGTGGTTATGACTGGTGAGGAATATGCTTGGTACAAACAATCTCAAATTTCACAGCCTGTTTCTTCCATTGCTACTTTGGCACAGACAGGTAATGCTACTACATGCCTTTCAGCTACTTCTCATCCTTGGATCATTGATTCAGGGGGCTTCTGATCACATGTCAGGTCTTTCAGGTATATTTTCCTCTTTTTCTCCGTCTTCGTCCATAGTTACTCTAGCCAATGGGTCACCTACACATGTTAAGGGAATTGGCACAGTTAACCCAACTCCTTCATTGCCATTGTCCTCAGTGCTTTATCTTCCACAATTTCCATTTAACCTAATGTCTGTTAGTAAGTTAACCAAAAATTTTCAGTGTTCAGTAACTTTTTATCCTGATTCTTGTGTCTTCCAGGATCTAGCTACGAAGAAGACGATTGGTAGAGGGCGTGAGGAAGGGGGCTGTATGTACTTAAAGATGCTTCTTCAGTTGCTTGCACAAGTGTTGTGTCCCCACATCAAATCCATTATCGTCTTGGTCATCCTTCTCTACATAGTCTTCAAAAGTTGGATTGTTGTTTTCAATCTCTTTCTAATCTAGAGTGCGAGTCATGCCAACTTGGCAAATTACATCATGTTAGTTACACACCTCGAGTCATTAAACGATCATCATCTCCTTTTTCATTAGTTCATTCAGATATTTGGGGTCCATGTCATGTGGTTTCCAATTCGGGTTTCAGATATTTTGTTACTTTTGTCGATGACTATTCCACAGTTACTTGGTTATATTTAATGAAATATCGTTCAGAATTATTTTCTATTTTTCATGCATTTATATCTGAAATTTATACTCAATTTGGCATGCATGTTAAAGTTCTACGTTCTGATAATGCTAAGGAGTACTTTTCAACATCTTTTTCTGATTTTATGACTCAACATGGTATGATCCATGAATCTTCCTGTCCTGATACTCCACAACAGAATGGTGTTGCTGAACAGAAGAATAGGCATTTATTGAAAGTTACTAGATCCATGTTATTTGAGATGAAGGTCCCGAAAACCTTTTGGTCTGATGCTGTTCTAACTGCATGTTATTTCATTAATCGCATGCCTTCTTCTGTTCTGCAAGGTGGTATTCCTTTTTCCACTTTGTTTCCTAGTGAACCACCGTTTGTCCTACCACCCCGTATCTTTGGTTGTGTCTGTTTTGTTCGTGACCATCGACCTGGAGTATCAAAACTTGATCCCAAGGCACTCAAGTGTATGTTTATGGGTTATTCCTGCACACAAAATGGATATCGTTGTTATTCTCCATTACTGAGAAAATATTTTGTAACAGCTGATGTTTCATTTTTTGAATCCACTCCTTATCATAATGTTCCAATTGATGTGTCTGAATTGGATGAAGACTTGTATGTGACTACTATTCGGTCTACTATTCCAAACGTATCACCAGTATCTACAGAGAAACCACCTTCTCTCCAGGTTTATACTCAATGTCCTCTCTTCGCTACTACGCTCCCCCGCTCCCCCGCTCACTGTCACTACCACGTCATCTTTCGCCCCGATCCGCCATTAGCCGACCCTCCTCTTGTATCGATCTTGATCTTCCTATTGCTCATCGCAAAGGTACACGTACTTGTACTCAACATTCTATTGCAAATTTTATTTCTCACTCTTCCGTGTCTCCTACTTTTCGAGCCTTTTAACTATTTGTTGAACAATATCCTATCCCCAAGTCTGTCGCCGAGGCATTACAAAGTTCTGGTTGGAGGACAGCAATGGAAGAAGAATTAAAGGCTCTCGAGATTAATCAAACTTGGGACTTAGTACCACTTCCTCTAGGCAAAACTACTATTGGTTGTTGATGGGTGTATGCTGTAAAAGTTAACCCCGATGGTTCTCTTACTCGTTTAAAAGCAAGACTTGTTGCCAAAGGGTATGCTCAGGTGTATGGGGTTGACTATCTAGACACATTTTCTCCTATTGCCAAACTTACCTCTGTTTGTATTTTGATCTCTCTTGCTGCAACGTATAATTGGCCTTTATTTCAGCTTGATGTTAAGAATGCTTTCTTGCATGGCACTCTTTATGAGGAGGTTTATATGGAGCAACCTCCGGGGTTTGTTGCTCAAGGGGGAGTCTAGACTAGTTTGCAAATTAAAAAAGTCTTTATATGGTTTGAAACAATCTCCACGGGCATGGTTTGGAAGATTTTCTGAGGTTGTACTGTCATTTGGGCTATCAAGATGTGAAAATGATCATTCTGTCTTTTATAAACAATCAGGGGGAGGCAAACTATTCTTGATTGTGTATGTTGATGATATTATCATCACGGGAGATGACTTGGTTGGTATAGCTGAGCTAAAAACCTATATTCAGCAACAGTTTCAAACTAAGGACTTAGGAAAACTGAAATATTTCCTAGGAATCGAAGTGGCGCAATCACAGAAAGGTGTTCTTCTGTCACAGTGAAAATATGTCTTGGATTTGCTCACCGAGACAGGTATGTTGGGATCAAAGCCTCTTGATTCACCCATGGAACAAGGGGTTAAATTAGTTGCTGATGGAGGAGAAATTCTTAATAATCCCGAGAGATATAGAAAACTGGTAGGTAAGCTGAATTATCTTACAGTTACTCGACCAGACATTGCTTTTCCTGTTAGTGTAGTAAGCCAGTTTTTGTCCTCCCCTCGTACATCTCACTGGGATGCAATTATTCGGATATTGAGGTGTTTGAAGAAAGCTCCGGGAAAAGGAATTATCTACCAAAACCATGGTCATATCGGGTTGAAGGTTTTTCGATGCTGATTGGTGGGTCTCCGAGATGATAGAAGATCAACTATCTTTGGGTATTGTACCTTAGTCGGAGGAAATCTAGTATCATGGAAAAGTAAGAAACAAAGTGTTGTTGCCCGCTCTAGTGCTGAGTCAGAATATAGAGCTATGGCACAAGTGACATGTGAATTAGTGTGGATTCGACAGTTATTGACTGAGTTAGGTTTTAAAGATTTAGTACCCATAACTCTATGGTGCGATAATAAAGCTGCAGTGCGTATAGCTTCCAACCCCGTGTTTCATGAGAGAACAAAACACATTGAGGTTGATTTTCATTTTATCCGAGAGAAGTTGCAAAGTGGAGTAGTTCTTCCCAGTCATATTCGAACCAGCGAACAACTTGCAGACATCTTCACTAAATCCTTGGGTAATGGGAGGATAGAACATATTTGTAACAAGCCGAGCATGATTAATATTTATGCTCTAGCTTGAGGGGGAGTGTTAGGAGTAAGGAGGGGTAAATGAGTCTTTACCACTTTTAGGGTTTATTTTTTATGTATATATATTAAATTTTATTGAATAATACGCACTACGTTTTCCTCACAAGTGCGTTTGATAAGACTTTTGGAGAAAATTTTTGGGAAAATGCAAAGGCCTTTGAGTTAGGTGTTTTCCAAAATGCAAATTATATTTAATAAATTTTATTGTATAAGTCCATTGTAAGTATCTTTGAGTAAAATGGTGTTTGGGAAAATTATATTTGCAAAACCTTTTTGTTATTAAAAAAAAAAAAAAAGTTGGCCGGCCAGAACAAGTAGTAGTTGGTGACGAGTAGGCGGTCCGGTGAAATGGAGGAGGTCGTGTGCCATGACCTAGGCGACCTCCAGCCACCTCAGCGATGAGGTTGTGGGTCGCCGGAGGTCACGGCAAGGTGGAGGAGGTTGCGCGGCGGGCGACCTCCGCGACCCAGATTTGGGTCGCAGCAAGGTCGTGGGTCGTAGGAGGTCGCCACGACAGCTCGCCGTGACCCAGGCGACCTCTGTGACCGCCGCAACCCAGGCGGTCCCTGAGATAGCTAGTATAATCACCTAGAGGGGGGTGAATAGGTGCACAAACAAATTTTCGAGATACGAAAGCGATTTTAGGCAATCGATAGAAATGAAAATACGATCAAGGTAAAGTAAAGGATAGGGAAGAGAGAAATGAACACAAGATTTATAGTGGTTCGGTTTATTCCAAGCCTACGTCCACTCTTCCGCACCGACAGCCCACCGGGCTGGATTTCACTATGAACAAAAGAGAAGTTACAGCACAACTTTTCCTTGATTCCACAGTGTAGATGTTCTACCACACTTCCTCAAGGTTTCTCACGAATATAGACTCTCTTTTGTTTACACGATTATGCTCAACAAATGAATTGACTAGAAACAATGAGCTTCAGACTTTGGAATTCTTCTCTCGTACACCTTTTCGAACAACTAGAACGTCTTCCTTATATACTCCTTCATGCCATCATACCCGTTGGCACTTACCAAAGGAATTCCTCCAATCTACCCGTTGGACGGAATCAATTAGGAAGATCATTCGAGCTATTAAAGGAACATGTCGATAGCCCATCAATCCTGTTCGCCCATACAATCAGGATCTTGGTTTCCATAAGTAGAACCTTCCAAGTAAACTTTGCCAATCATCGGATCCTTAATATTCGAATCAATTGTGATCAAATAAAGAATTCCGTTATGTCACATCCAGCCAAGAGATCTTCTCCAGTCGATAAGGCCACATCCTTAATGAAACATCCAGTTCTGGATAGCCTTTCTTCAACAGATTAGAGACTGTCAATGAGGATAGACTTTGAGTCTTGAGTTTGGCTGTCCGAAGGTCTTCAGACTTTAAATAGTAGAGTCTGCAATCCTTCAGAGTAGACTGATGGAAACGTTTTGTCAACTTCAAAACACTTCAAGAGGAATTTCTCCAACAATCTCCCCCTTTTTGATGGTGACAAAACTTTCCTGCAGATTTGGAAAACTTTGACCTGCAAAACATTTCTCAAGTACATATGCATATCTTATAGATTAAAATGGCTTAAATGAATAACACTAGAATCTGCAACCACAGAAAATAGGTTAGTCCAAGTATGCGATAAAACCATCCATAAGACATCAATAGTAGTTAATAATAAACAGTCAAATCCAAATCCCAAATTTAGTCCACATCCAGACACAAGTCAAGTCAAAATAAACCACAATCCAAACAAGCCAAAAGTTTAAGTTCAAATTTTTTCAAGTTGCGACTAAACTCTCCCCCTTTTTGTCAGCATAAAAAGATTGAGATGAAAATGAAGGCAAGTATTCTTGGGAATACGAACAAGCTGAAAATCTCCCATCGATCGAACAATGCCTTCCGGCCTTTTAAAGTCTTCCTTCAGTGAGCAACATCCTCACCCTTAGCATTAGCCCGAATCGAAGAGAAAGGGCTTGGATTTGATCATTTAATGAACCCGAAGAGACTTGTCCCGCATTCGCAAGTTCGAACTTCACATCCCAAAGTGCATATATCGACCTTGCATTTTCAAGAGAATATCCATCACTCTGCGAAAGTCTGCTGAATTTTCTGTCTGAGTACCGGCATTAGCACGATCTGATGGAGTAAATGCAGACGATGGTAAATCAGCATAATCACGCAGATTTGGCGAAGAAACCTCATGACCTTCCTCAGGAAACTGAGAGGCAAAAACCTCCTCTGGATCTGCTGGGATCGACCGACTCCTCTCGGTTGGTTCTTGCTGGATTTGAGGTCATTCCTCTTTTCTCTTGGTCTCCCCCTATGTCTATGCCTTCAAGTGGAGAGCACTCCTCATGTTCTCCTTCTTCTTGATCTCTTTGCTCTTCTTCTTCTTTTTCAACTCTCTCTTGCTTAGCATCTCTTTCTTCTTCTTCTTCTTCTCTTTCCTCTGTTTCTTTTTCCTCTGCCTCTTTCTCTGCTCTTTCTTCTGTCTGTTGATCTGTCTCTTTCTCTGGAACAGATTGACTGAGATTCTTCAAAGCAGAGATAGTGATGTTATCCTTATCATCTTCATCCTCAACGAGGAGAGCTCTTTTTCTCTTGGATGGAGCATCCATGGGCTCCTTCCCTTTCCTTTTTCCCCGCTGAAGAGAATTGATGAGTTTTGACTGGAGTCTTCTCCTTAAATTTCTCCAATGCCTTGCTTAGTTCCTTCAGACGCATCTTGGTCACCATTTTCAGTCCTACCACCTTATGATCACACGATCGAGCACAAAAAATTTGCGGAGGCTGAATGTTTAGATGTCTGAATAACTTTGTTACAAGACCTGGATAAGGAAGTTATCCTCTGTCCTTCATCACAGCTCTATACATATGGAACATAACAGTATGAGGAAGTGAAAACCTTTTCCCAGTGATGATGGCATACATTAGCTTTGCCTCTGAACTTGAGACATCAGTCTTGGAAGTTGATTTCGGTCTGAGGCAATTAATTACAATTTTGTGTAGCAAGATGTTAAATGCACTCATCCTTGAATAGAAAATCTTTCCCTCTGTTTTCCTGTCTTTAACAAGTTCCAAAGTAGTACGAGCAATAGAAACTTTGATTCGTTGATACCTTCCTCTCTCAACTCCTAACACATCTGCCAGCATATCCATATCCACAACAAAGTCTTGATCTTTGACACTGAAGGAGAATCTATTCGCATCCAAGAAACTAAGATTTGAATAGAAATATGCAGATAGTTGAGGATAGGCCTTTGTGGAGTCAGAGCAGAATTTCTCAAGTTAAAGATGACCAAACTTTTCCCTTAAGTTCACATTTACAGCATCCAGAAAGTCAAAATTTACACTCCTAGGGTTTATCACCCCACGCTTCAGCAATTTTGAGTATAGATCTATCTGTTCCTTCGATCTAAACAACTCTCCCCTTTTTCCTTGATTTTCCGCTGCAATTCCCATTCTTGGCTGAAATTCGCTGTATAATTTGTCATCATCATTTCCATCCACCGAATTAACTCCCCAATCACGAGGGTCACTTGGGATATTTGCAAGGGATTCTTCTGCCACACCCTTACGAGCAATTCCCAAACTTTCCATTTTTCGCAGAAAGATATATTCATTTCCATATCCTTTGTCCTTAAGAAAATCATCCACATAGTTCAACGGAGTACCAGTCCCTTTTAAAGCACGATACAGCTTATAAATAAAAGAGGGCCTTTGAACTCTTATAGGGTCTGCATCTTCAATGATTTCTTCATTTTGATGATGATCAACATCTTGAGGACTAGATGGAGGAGAATGACGCTGCTGAGAATGTTGTGGGCTCTGCGCTGATTTGGAGACACTTCTTCAAAGTGAGGTTGAAGTGCGTAGACCCCTCACTCATTCGCCGTGATCCTCGCTTTGCGATCCTCGAAGACTTTCTTGAAGACGACATCTTTCTTAGTCTTTGAAAGATTCCTTGCTTGACTTTCCCAAGAAAGATGACAACTTTTTCGAAGATTAAACAAGAGAAGAAAACAGGAATGGAAGAATGGTGCTTTTTAGGGTTTTGGAGTTAAGCGAGGAGAAATAGATTATATATAAGACAGTCGTAAGGAGGGGATACCAACCGTCGTAATGGTAAGTAAAAAAAAATGCCTTTTAAAAAATATAACTGCTTTTTTCGAAATAGTTACATCAAAATAACTTCTTTTTCTAAAGGAAACGATGCAATAATTTCGTCAATTAAAGATAGCGATTGAGATAATCAACACGGTTGATCAACGTACCTTTTCAAAATGAGATTAGAGAGAGAATAACTTACAGTCAAAGTCTTGCAGTCAAAGTCTTATAGTCTAAGTCTGAGAGTCTCTAGACTTTAACTTCTTCAAAGTTCAAAATGTTGAGTCTTGAACGGATAATTTCAAATTGATTTTTCTCCAAAGGCTTTGTAAATATATCCGCCGTTGGTTCTTTGAGTCAACAAACCGAATCGAAATTTCTCCATTTTGAACATGATCTCTAATGAAGTGATGTCGAATCTCTATATGCTTTGCTCTTGAGTGAAGAATTGGATTTTTGGTGAGATTGATTGCGCTGGTGTTGTCACATTTAATCTCCGTGCATGAATCTTCAATTCCGTAATCTCTTAGCTGTTGTTTTATCCTCAGAATTTGTGAACAGCAACTTCCAAGAGCTACATATTCTGCTTCTGCTGTAGAGAGAGCTACTGTACTTTGCTTTCTTGAAAACCAAGACATTGCCCTGCCTCCAAGTAGTTGACAGGTACCTGAGGTGCTCTTTTTATCAACTCTGCATCCGGCTAGGTTTGCATCTGAGTATCCAAGAAGAGTAAAGTCTCCCCTTTTAGGATACCAGAGACCGAAGCTTGAAGTTGATGCAATATATTTGATAATACGCTTTGCAGCAGTTAAATGTGATTCTTTAGGGTCTGCTTAAAATCTGGCACAAATGCAAACACTAAACAAAATATCAGGTCTAGAATAAGATAAAGAAGTGAACCAATGATACTCCTGTATAACTTTTGGTCGAATTTCTTTCCTCCTTCATCTTTATCTATCTTCACGGAGCTTGACATTGGTATATCAGACTTTTTGCAATTGTTCAGTCCAAACTTCTTCACAATATCATTAGCATATTTTTCTTGATAAATAAAAGTTCATTCCTTCAATTGTTTTACTTGAAGTCCAAGAAAGAAGGTTAACTCACCCATCATGCTCATTTCAAATTCATCCCGCATAGTCTTAGAGAATTTCTTGCCTGAGACTTTCATTAGAGGATCCAAAAATAATATCATCGACATATATTTGAACAAGTAGAAAACTCTTGCTTTCTCTTTTAATGAAAAGAGTAGTGTCTACTTTACCTTTAACAAATCCATTTTCAATTAAAAACTTACTCAGTCTGTCGTACCAAGCTCGAGGAGCTTGTTTCAAGCCGTATAAAGCCTTTTTGAGTCCGAATCACCGAGTCCGGGTTTCTTTGGGTCTTCAAACCCAGGTGGTTGTTCCACATAGACTTCCTCTTGGATGAATCCATTTAGGAAGGCACTTTTGACATCCATTTGGAATAACCTGAAATTCTTATAACAAGCAAAAGCAAGTAATAATCGAATTGCTTCTAACCTTGCTCTTGGTGCATAAGTCTCGTCATAGTCTATCCCTTCTTCTTGTGTATATCCCTTGGCCACGAGTCTTGCCTTGTTTCTTATTACTTTTCCTTTCTCGTTCATCTTGTTCCTGAAAACCCATTTAGCTCCAATAACAGATTTACCTTTCGGTTTAGGAGTTAATTCCCAGACATCATTAACTCGAATTGCTCGAGCTCTTCTTGCATAGCTTCAATCCAGCTTTCATCGATAAAGCTTCTTCTATGCTTTTGGGTTCTATTTCGAAATAAGAGCCACAAGCACTAGACTCTTCGTGCCTTTTGGATCTTGTGCGAATTCCTTCATTGATGTCGCCAATAATAAGATCTTTGGGATGACTGGACTTATGTTTCCAGTTCTTTGGTTAATTTGTCGATTGATGGTCACTTTCTTCACTTGAGTCTTCAATGAGTCACTTGTTCTTTGGTCCTTCAAAGTCGAGCTATTTTAGACTTTGTAAAGTCCGGAGCAGTTTAGATTCTTCAAGATGAGTCTGAATGGATTCATTTTGCATAGAATCCTGGAATTTAACATTCATTGATTCTTCTTTGTTTGAGTCTTCTTGTTGTAGACTCGTACGCTTTGCTTGTGGTTGAATATCCAAGGAAGATGCCTTCTTCGATTTTCTTCAAACTTTCCAACTCGATCATTTGCATTTTTCAGTATAAAACATTTGCATCCAAATACATGAAAATATGAAACAATAGGCTTCTTTTCTTTGAATAGTTCATAGGAGTTTTTTCCGAATAGGCCTTAGAAAGACTCTATTTATAATGTAACATGCTGTAAAAACTGCTTCAGCCTAGAAATGTGAAGAGATATTACTTTCAATTAAAAGAGTTCTAACCATTTCTTGAAGAGATCTATTCTTTCTTTCCACAACTCCATTTTGCTCTGGAGTATATGGAGAGGAGAATACATGCTGAAAACCAGATTCATCACAGAATTTTGTAAAGTCATGATTTTCAAACTCACCTCCATGATCTGTTCTTATACTCGATATAACATACCCTTTTTCATTTTGAACCTTTTTAGCAAACTTTTCAAAGTGAGAGAAGGTTTCAGACTTACTTGCCAAGAAATATACCCAAGTGAATCGTGAGTAATCATCCACAATTACCAGGCAGTATTTCTTACCTCCAATGCTTTGCGTTCTGGTTGGTCAAAAAAGATCCATATGCAAAAGCTGCAGTACACGGTTAGTGGAAACTTGATTTATTGGTTTAAAGGAATTTCTTACCTGTTTTCCCAATGTACATGGTGTACATAGATCAGACTTTTGATATGATAAATTGGGTAGTCCACGAACAAGCTTCTTTGATGAGATTTTGGCTATTTGCTTCATATTGACGTGCCCAAGCTTTCGTGCCATAAGTTTGCTTCGTCTTGGATTGAGATTAGACATTGTGATTCATCTGGTTTCACATCCAAGAGGTAGATATTTCCATGTCTTCGACCCATGAATGACTCGAGTAGAATCTTTACTAATTCGAACATATTCCCTCTTGAAAGTTGATTTTGAAACCGGTATCACAAAGCGACTAATACCGAGCAAATTGTAATTGAGCCCTTCCACTAAGGAAACATTGCTGATTTTGAGATTTCCAATCTTTACGGTTCCAAATCCCACAATTTTTCCTTTTTGTTTCCTCCAAAAGAAACTTTTCCACCATTTACTTAAACAAGCTTTATGAAGAAATTTGAGTCTCCTGTCATGTGTCTTGAGCATCTATTATCAAGATACCATTTTACCTTTTTCTTGATAGTGACCTGCATTTAAAAAAGAAACTCAAGCCTTCTTTGGTACCCATATTTTCTTGGGTCCATTGGTGTTAGTATGATATGCAGTTTTAGCCCATACCTTTTTAACAGGTTTCCAAATCATAGGACATTCTTTTTCAAAATGATCTGCACTATTGCACTTTGAGCATCTGAGAGCATTACGACCTACTGGTTTTACAAAGATTCTTTTAAAATGATTTTTGTAAGCATCTCTTGTGGGTCTTTGTTTGATTCTTTCTTTCACCTTAGGAAAATCAATTAAAGGAATGGTTTCATCAGTCATTCCCAAACCAGATTTATTAAAATAAGGTCTTTGAACAGAAAGAATTTTTTCTAGTTTCTCAGATCCTATAGAAAATCTTTTGGAAATATTTGAGATATCTCTTTTTAAGAATGCATTTTCTTTTAACAAGTTATCTTCACTTTCTTTAAGAGAAGAAACATTCTTGTCTAAACTTTTCACTTTTTCTTTCAAAATATTTTCTGATGTTTTAGAGCAGAATTTTCTTTCTTGAGTTCGGAAATTCTTTTAAGAGAAGTCTTAAGACGAAACACAATTCATCAATATACTTCGAAACCTTAATAGGGATTTTGAAGTTACTTACTTCAAATTCGCTTTCGAGTCTCGAACTGTCTCGAATTTGAATCGAATCCGATTGTGCCATCGACATATATTGGCATAGTCATCATCACTTTCTTCACACTCTGTATCACTCCAGGTTTCAGCTTTAAGAGTTTTTCGGTACTTTTCAGTCTTTCCTTTCTTCTTCCTTAGAAGAGGATAGTTGAGTCTGATGTGTCCCTTTTTCTTACATTCAAAGCAGACTATATCTTTGTTTGATTCATCATGCTCAACAAACTTAGTCTGTTGTTTTTGAAAGCTTTGTTTCTTTGGATTGAATCTTCTTCCTTTTCTGTTCAGCTTTCTGAATCTTCTTATCATGAGAGCAAGTTCCTCATCATCCATATCGTCTTCAGAACCTGTAGCATCAGAATCATCATTAGATTTTAACGCAATGGATTTCTTACCTTTAGGGTCTTCGTCTTCATTGATTCGTTCCACTTTATAAGACTGAAGAATCCCAACCAACTCATCAACAGATAGAGGCATTATTCTTTGGGTTTCTCTGATTGAGGTCTTAATGTGATTCCAATCCTTGGAGAGTCCACGCAGTAGCTTGTTTACTTTCATGGGATCAGAAATTGGTTGACCTTGATTTTCAAGACCGTTCACAATATCTGTAAAATGACTAAACATATTAGTTATAGATTCTCCTGGTTTCATTTTGAAGGCTTCATATTGGCCGAGGAGAATGTTGATTCTAGTCTCTTTCACTCGATCGGTTCCTTCATAAGTAATATGTAATCTATCCCAGACTTCATTAGCTGTAACACAAGAAGATATTCTGTTATATTCAGTAGGAGATAAAGCACAATATAAGGAATAAATTGCTTTTGCATCAAGAGCTTGTCTCTTGAT
This sequence comes from Eucalyptus grandis, assembly GCF_016545825.1. Lineage (NCBI taxonomy): Eukaryota > Viridiplantae > Streptophyta > Magnoliopsida > Myrtales > Myrtaceae > Eucalyptus > Eucalyptus grandis. The sequence continues at coordinate 35,640,571 of NC_052617.1, read as the reverse complement.
TTTCTCTTCCTGAGTCATTTCACTAGACTCAACAACATCTTTTCCTCTTTCTGAGACAGATGCAGCTTTAGGAATAATTCCTTTTTCTACAATGTCCCATTCTAGAGGATCCTTTGATCTTAGGAATGCTTTCATCTTGTTCTTCCATATGTTGTAATCCTTTCCATCAAAGTAAGGAGGTCTGGTATTGCTTTGCCCTTCTACCAGCCCTGGAGCCATGGATCTTTAACTCTGAAGTAAAACACTTCAACAAAAATGAGTACACAAGCTCTGATACCAATTGAGATAGCTAGTATAATTACCTAAAGGGGGGTGAATAGGTGCACAAACAAATTTTCGAGATACGGAAGTGATTTTAGGCAATCGATAGAAAGGAAAATACGATCAAGGTAAAGTAAAGGATATGGAAGAGAGAAATGAACACAAGATTTATAGTGGTTCGGCTTATTCCAAGCCTACGTCCACTCTTCCGCACTGACAGCCCACCGGCTGGATTTCACTATGAACAAAATAGAAGTTACAGCACATCTTTTCCTTGATTCCATAGTGTAGATGTTCTACCACACTTCCTCAAGGTTTCTTACTAATATAGACTCTCTTTTGTTTACACGATTATGCTCAACAAATGAATTGACTAGAAACAAGGAGCTTCAGACTTTGGAATTCTTCTCTCGTACACCTTTTCGAACAACTAGAACGTCTTCCTTATATGCTCCTTCATGCCATCATACCCGTTGGCACTTACCAAAGGAATTCCTCCAATCTACCCGTTGGACGGAATCAATTAGGAAGATCATTTGAGCTATTAAAGGAACATGTCGATAGCCCATCAATCATGTTCGCCCATACAATCAGGATCTCGGTTTCCATAAGTAGAACCTTCCAAGTAAACTTTGCCAATCATCGGATCCTTAATATTCGAATCAATTGTGATCAAATAAAGAATTCTATTATGTCACATCCAGCCAAGAGATCTTCTCCAGTCGATAAAGCCACATCCTTAATGAAACATCCAGTTCTGGATAGCCTTTCTTCAACGGATTAGAGACTGTCAATGAGGATAGACTTTGAGTCTTGAGTCTGGCTGTCCGGAGGTCTTCAGACTTTAAATAGTAGAGTCTGCAATCCTTCAGACTAGACTGATGGAAACGTTTTGTCAACTTCAAAACACTTCAAGAGGAATTTCTCCAACAGTCCCGACGAGTTGGAGGTGGTCACGCGCCGCGACCCAGGCGACCTCTGCAAACCAGATTTGGGTTGTAGTGATGTCTTAGGTCGTTGGAGGTCGTGGCGAGTGTGACCATCACGACCTAGAACCCAGATCCGGGTCGCGGTGAGGTGGTGGAGGTCGCGTGCCGTGACCCAGGCGACCTCTGCCACCTCCGCGACCTAGGCGCGCGACCTCCGCCACCTTGCCGCGATCCAGATCTGAGTCACGTGACTAGTTGGCGACAGTCACCGGGGTGCCACAACTATGCCAGCCTCTCTTGCTCGTCGCTGACCCATCACAACACCTCACCGGCCTCTCTGACAAAGAAGAAGATGAACAGTGCCCGGCCATTCCCGAAATGCTGAAAGCCCAAGGCAGCCCCTAAGCTAACTTGGGCTTTTAGCCTTTGGAATGCCAGCATTCCTTCAAGGTGAGAATTTCATTGGGTGTTCCCAAACACCCAATATTTGGGCAAATGGGTTTTGGACCCCCAAAAAGCTTAGCAAAGTGGTTCCCAAACGCAACCTTTGTCTTAACTCCTTTGATCATTCCTTTGCGCAGGCACTAAAGCCTGATCTAAATAGCCCACGCAACATCTATGCTGTGGCTTTAATATATGGGCCCATAAAAACCCAGCCAGGTCTCTTAAAAGCCCAAGCCCAGCTAGTTTATTTCTGCTTCAATAGATGGAGCGTGGAAGCCAGCAGAATAAACGAACAAATAAGGAGAAGACGCGTGATCGTGAAAAAGGAAAGAGGGAAAGAAGAGAGGAGAGAGAAACGGTCAAGTGTGGTCAATCCAGACATTCCGATTAGCTGAATTAACTACAAATCACAATGCCTAGTAAATATTCAATTCAATTATTTGTTTAATCGGAGTTTTTTGGAAGTGAAGACACAAATTTAGAATAATGTAGAGTTTGAACTACAAGGTCCGGTTGAAGAGTTTTTGAGCTACAATTTTTGTGGAAATGGTAGTCTAGAGCATTGTCAAGCGGTGGGGGTTTGACAAAAGATGATTTCGAAGAATAATTGTTTGGAACGAAATTTGGGAATTTTGCGTGAATAAGAAAAAAGATGAACATATGCCATAAACGAGCTTCTTTGTTAGTGCTTATGAGTCAATAAGTTGACGGTTAAGTGTGGTTTAGTCAAGTTGTTCGTTGGAGTATTGTTTTACTCAAACTAGGATATCGTTTTTCGATTTATGATAAAAATTCAAGTGCAGCTTAAGTAACAAACACAGATTGGTTTTTGGCTTTCCTAGGTAAGTGGTGCTATCTCTTTTATAATTTTCTAAACTCATATTTTGAAAGTGATAAAGATTTGATATATTATATATTATGAAACACCATGTTTGTTGCATAAAAATCTAATCCAGCATTTACTACATTTTGATAATTATGAATAGTTTGAGAAATATTTTAGGAAATGTATTTGCAAAACATGTTATATATATATTGATTTGTGAACTTGGTTTATGAAATGAGTCTTATAATGATTTGAGAAATGTTTTATAAAAGGCATTTTGAATGTCGTGAGTTCATGAAATGGATTTTGAAATAATGTGATAAATGTCATGTGAAGTGTATTCCATTTGATTGAACCAAGCTGCGAAATTTTTTATGTTTTTTCTTTATGAAATCAACTTGTGACAAATATTCTGAATTGACTTTGTGGATATTGAAAGATGTGGGTTTGGTGCTTAATTTTGTTATGAGCTTATTCAGAGGCTTGTGGATATGCATACTGGTTTAGGAGACCAAACCACAAGCTTTGTAAGTGAAGATCTTGTCAAGAGGAAATTTTGGTCATCTTGTTACCAAACGTTGTATCGTGGCCATGATATAGATTGGTCAATGGATGGACTATTGATATGTGATTTGAATTTGATTGATGTATTTGACTATTGATATTTGTATTATCATGGCGGATTTACATGAGTAAATTTGATTTATATAAAGATTTAGGAAAAAATACCAAAAAAAGTCTTAAACTTATTACATTAATACCAATTCAATTATAACATTTTAATTTGACTAATTTAGTTCACCAATTCAGTCTATCTACTCAATTTAGGTTAGACGTTGATGATGTGAACATCGGCCGTCCTACATGACATGACCGACGTTGACATGTACTTTTAAAGGATATTTTAATATTTTTAAATATTTTCTTTTTCTTTTTCCCCCTCTCCCTCTTCTTTGCTTTTTCTTTTTGCCCGTGACCATTGCTCGCTGCCGACCACAACCATGGCCGGTGAGGGCTAGACTTGCCTAGATCGCTCTTGCCAACTATAGTATGCGTAAGCAAGATTCCGAAGTAGAACTTGGAACATGAGAACTGAACTAGAAGTAACCTATAGATTCTAGGTTCTAAGGTATACATGGTAGATTCCGGGTTCTAAAAAAATAAGAAACCTATTTCAACTGGTAGATTTCAAGTTTTTAGTTGGAGAAACCTGAAATACGGAATCCAAAACTTGTAACCTAAAACCTGGAACAAGTTTTAATATTTTTTTTGGCCCATGTTTCTGTGTGATCCTCTAATATTTCGTGCTATTCAATAATAAGTGTATAATCTAGAAACACTAATTCGAGTTTCCATTTTATGACTAAAATTTTTACTTTAATAATGTTCATAATTTTCTTGTGTCTAAATATAAATTATGGTTCGTAAATTGTAGTCATTCAAATAATAATATGAGTAGAATCTAGGTAGACCTTGGAACTAACCCTAGAACCTATGACAAGATATGTTCCGGGTTCTAGGGTATGTAGAGTAAGTTTCAGGTTCCATGTGGAACCTATACGGAACCTGGAACCGCTCGCCTCTAGCTGTAGGTGATGGTCGGCCTCATTGAGCCATCCTTGGGTGAGGGCAAGCGTTGGCCATTTAGATTCTTGTCATTTTAGCCCATTTTATCAATTAAAAAGATAACATCATAATCGATAAGTTCATTGCCATTCCCACTCAAGTAATTATTTTCTCTTCTTTATTGCTCTATAATTTCTTAGGTTACTAATCACTTACCTTTTCTTTTCTTCTCTTCTCTATTGCCAAATCTGGCGAGGCCAACCATTGCCTAGGCCAAGGCGACCTCACTGTGCCTCACTTGAGCGAGGATTGGCCTCGCTAGGGCTCGCCTAGGTGAGGGCAAGGCCAAGTGAGCCCCCCTAGGCGGCAAGGCCTAGCCATGTCATCCCCTTTTTTGCTAGGATTTGGGATGTGACAATGCTCTATCTTGTTCATTGCCTAAGAATCACCCTATGAACAAATAATGTATATCAGTCCATTGACGAAGAACTCTTACTTTCTGGTGTCTTCATTATTCCAACCATAATTCTCATCTTGTATCTCTTTAGTGCACAAGAAAGAAGGTGTACAGGACATTATGCCCCTAAAATTTTCATCTCAAAACTTGTATAGAGGTGACTGGGTCTAGGGTGGGTAGGGTCTAGACCTGGACCCTATACCCGATTCTGTTATAACCGGTTATTCTTTTATAGACCCTATACCCGACCCTATTTGTATTAGACCCTATATCCGACCCACCCTGTTTTTCCGATCCGATTCTAAGGTCAACCTTGTTTCCACTAGAACTTGTTTTTCAATCTTCCGATATTCTATACGACTTTGAATTTTATATTAATACGTGAAAAAATAACGTAATCTTCTTATTTTGTATTGTAATATTAAGCATTTATAATAAATAAATACACGAACCTTTTGACTAAACGAAAAATTAAAGATCCACAAGGTTAATTATAATAAATAAAATCATAAGATAAAGAATTAGCAACAAACATGGAGTTACTTATTTATGCAAGCATAACTCCTCCTACAAAAGACAAATTAGGCGAGCTAATCCATGTGATACACAAGAATTTGGCGGTGATGAACACCGTCCGTCCATCAGATGGTGCGAGAGGGAGCCGGTGAGAGAGGGAAGCAAGTGAGGAAGAAGAATGACAAAGGAGGAGTGCCGTGCATGTTTGAAAGAGCCAAAGGGAAAAAAGTCTTGTGATAGTGAGAGTAAAAATAGAAATCGGGAGAAAAAAATGGTTTTTGACCTCTACTTATAAAACCGGTCCGGGAACCGGTTTCCTGATGAGTAATCACTCAGAATCTGTTCCTGGCCTAGTTTAAACCGGTTATGAATTTTGGGAACCGGTTCTTGGACCGGTTTCAATGGGAACTGGTTCCAACCCTATTTTCCGGGTGGGCCGATCCGGGAACCGGGTATACCCATGTGGCACCCCGAAACACCTAAGGTCGCCACAGGTACCTGTCGCTATACCTAATGAACGCTAGTCACATCTCTTAGCAAAAGCATTGCAGCTCATAGGCATATTATTTTATATTTTTTTATATCGGTCCCAACGCATCTTATTTGCGGAAGCATAATTGAAATATCATCATCTCTCCCTCCAACTATCATGATACAATGCACACCACTAAGCACCATAGGAAAAGATAAAGCCGAGCTACTTTTATTTACATATTTTCATAATGGATTTTCTCGGGTCGGTATAACAAAAGAAGGGCCAAGACTTTTGACTACACTCGACCATAACCTCAAAAAGAGACAACTCAACCCTCTATGTCGATCATGCAAAATCCTCCATCTACTAGTGTCGGCTATTGTCCAAAAAGTTGCAGCTCCTACTTCTCGCGCGCGGGCAGTCACACCCATGCCGGTGCGTCAGGCGGTGGCGGTGGCAACATCCCCCACATCACTCCGTCTCAACGAACGTGAACAGATATGAACTCCCGAATGACCGGGCCCTCAGCCAGGCTTACATCATACATCACTAATGCACGAACTCAAATAAACGTCAGACCAGGGATGGTGGGACAATCGATCTCCACACACTCGACCTCCACGTCCGAAGGAAGGCCGTAAAAGACGCCCCGCGTGACAGCAGGGAGTGGCATCTTTCTAATCTGAAATGTTGGTCCTCGAAGGGGTGAGTATAGCCACTCAGTAGGTAAAGAATCTAATAAACCACTCAATACATCACACAATAAAATCATCACAATCATAGCATAACGCATGTCATTCATGCATCCATGCATAATTTACCTTGAAGCCATGCATATGTCATCATACCGCATGTACATACATTCTCATATAATCATCACCATCATGTCATAAATGCACATACATCCATGCATTCACATTCATCATGTCACATATACTATCATGCCATATATGCACATACATCCATGCATTTACCATCATCATGTCGAATAAACCATCATGCCATATATGCACATACATCCATGTACTTATCATCATGCCATAGGTGCACATACATCCATGCACTTATCATCATGCATCCATGCATACATGTTGCCATACCATGCATAATTCAATTTCAATTTCCAAATTTTATTCTTTCATTTTGAACCGCCACATTTCTCTTTCCCGGGACCAGTATTTGCATCCCACATTTATCGCTCGCACCCCACCTGGCATCGCGAGGAACCTCCGGCACAAACCTCCGGGCATCCGGCACACACCTTCCGGGCATCTCATACCCCAACTGGCATCACGAGGTATCCCCCGGCTCACACCTCCAGACTTCCGACACCCCCATGCTCCGGGCATCTTGAAACTCCCGAGGACCCTCCGGAATTACGCCACTAGGCCACCAGGCATCCGGCATTTACACTCCCTGACCGAGCATCCCGACACTCCCGGGGCATCGTCAGCTCACACCTCCAACGGCCTTCTCATTTATCATAGTTCACATTTATAATTATGGTTCAATTTTAACATGGTATATGATATGATGGCAAACAAGATCATTTTCAGCATTTGATTCTTATATGTAGTTCCAATCATCATCATATATGCAGCAAGATCCAATCACTCATGACATCACAATCCATGGGGTCCATACAATCCATACATCATGACTTTTGAAATTTACCAAATTCCAGCTTGCACAATTTCAGAAAACATATAAATTAAATATCTATATGATCTTCAAAAATTATAAAATCAGAACATGTGATAGAAAATACATAAAGGTAGCAACTCCATGAAGAACACATGCCCAAAAGAACTTCACACAAAAAGATATAGCTCACACAATACAGCTTGCAAAATTCGGATAAAATCAGATTGCGCAGTTCTTGAAATATTTCGATTAAAATACCCGAATGGCCTCCAAAAATTATTCCATTTTACCAGGTGATATTCAAGACCCTAAGGTATATTTTTCATGAAGAAATCCAGGCCATATTCGCCCTATATAATTAACTATGGACGGTCGAAGCCCCTGTTCCTAGTACCGAACAGTCCAGTTTAGCTGTCTCCGAAAAATCAAGGTTTCACCTACTTATATTCCTTCATTTCCTCTGAATTTTTTATATGGTTTGCCTCAAGAGGTCCAATACAACTTTCATTCAGGGATCTAGGTGAGATTCTCAACGGATAGTCACTTTATAGTTCACGAAGCCTCTGGAGTCCAGTACAATACTTCCAGATCTATCGTCTCCAAAGGAAAAATCGTTTCACTAGGCTAAACTTGTTAGTTTTACTTCAAATTTGAGTATGTTAGTCTTCAAAATTTAATCTACAACTTTCGTGAAGAATTTAAAGTGAAATTATTAGTAAAAAGTGACATGCAACACACAAAACCACCAAGAGGTCGACAAAACAGTTTCAGATCTAGCGTTTTTGTAGAGGAAGGGTTTCACCCCTTAAAACTCAGCCATTTTGTCTCATATTTTAGTATGTTATACTTTGAGATGTTTTCTATAAATTTCGTGAAGAAGTCAAAGCCAAAATCCGACTCAAAATCCGCATGCAAGCCTCTATGACATTCTGGGTCAGGCGGTATACTCGAAAACAGAATGCTATTTCAAAAACAACACACTCAAGCTTCGGTTTCTCACACCCTAAACGTCCGAGATTCACCACCATTCAAACAGATATGCAAGATACAACATGCAAGAGCAGAATATAGATCCCAACTTGCCTTTGTACCGAGCAAGCACAAGCAACACGGCAGACGACGGACGCACGGCGACGGGCAACGGACGAGCGGATGGACGGACACACGGCTTCTTCCTCCTCTCTCTTGGTTCCTCACTCTCTCGGCAACCCTCTCTCTCTCCCCCTTATGGTCGACAGCCCCCCATAACCGGTCACTCCTTCCTTTTATTCCCCCCTCAATACCATCATTAGCCATCATTAGGAGCCACCCAAGAAGACCAATAGATGAAGCCTCCTTTTTGCCACTTGGCAAATCCCATGCATGATGGGCTTGAAGGCTTGGGCCGGCTCCTCCCCCCTTGTGGTCGATGGCAGCCCTCTTCATGGGCCTCATGGGCCAAGCCAATTTGGCCCACTTTAGGTCCAATACCCTTGGGCCTAAAGTTTAATCTTAATAAATCCCAAATTTCACTTTTAATAATTCATTTTTTTTAATTCTCTCTTTTATAGATTTCAAATTCTCAATTTCATATGGCCATAAATCTTGTAGCATTTAAACTATAGGGATTAAATCTATGAGGTGCATAGCCAAGAATAAATTCTTCTTATCAACTCATCCTATAATACTAATTTTAATAACTCATGAACACAAGATACATAACACTTGGCCTTAAAAGAAAACCAATGGCTAAAGCATAAACCAAAGGTAATTTCATTACCTAATCATAGGCTTTAATACATCTAGAGGTTGTCTTGAATTTTTGGGATGCCACAACCCGGTCCGGTTGCACACCCCTAAACTTGTATGTTTATACGGGTTTAAAGGCTTCAAGCATATTTGAACCCCATACTCGGGTTTTATGGTGAGCACGATGATGGGGGCGTGGCGGTAGCTGCCCGAGATCATGAAGCTGAACCGGGATATCAACATGGCCAGTATGATCTTGGCCTCCATGAGAGCGAAGGACTGACCAACGCAGTTCCGCGGGCCCATCGCGAAGAGTAAGAACCGGCCCGGCACAAAAGCCTTTGATGCAAATCGCTCCGGGTTGAACTCGTTTGCATCTTTGCCCCACAACTCCTCGCTATGGTGAATCGCAAGGACCGGAATCCAAATCGAGAGTCCCTTGGGAATGTGGAGGTCTCCTAACTTGATGTCCTCAAACGCCGTGCGGGGAAGTACCGTGGCTAGTGGATAGAGCCTTAGTGATTCATTAATCACCATATTTAACTGTGGGCAAGATAGAAAAAGAAGAAAAGGTTAGTGATTAGTAACCTAGGAAATGATAGAGCAATAGAGAGGCGAAATTAATTATTTGGGTGGGAATGGCAATGAAATTATCGATTATGATGTTATCTTGTTGTCGCGACCTACCCTCGGGGAGAGGGAACAGGTTTAGGGGTATTGCCTAAATGATAGGCCTAAGGCCCATGATCAGGCACGAGCTCTCCCAAGCCCATACCCCGCGTGACGTTGGGATATTCTTAAGAAATTTTGCACAAAAGGAGTCGCCACTAGCCTATTGGGGTCGGCTAGAAACCAAGCGAGGCATGGGAGTATACCTCACTTCCTACGCAACCAGAGAATCTACGTTCGGGGACTTGATTACACTAATTAACCAATTAGTGCCCTCTCGATATCTAATCTTGTTCATTTTAACAAAATGATTTTTGGCAGGCAGTTTGAATTAATTTTATACTTATCCAGTGACATACGAGGTGATCATGCGGGTGCGCAATTATTAAAGTAATAATCACAACTATCAAGATCCTAATTGCCATAAAATTAAACACATGCAATCAAACACAATTAGATATGCAAATTAAACATGCAACGTAATCAAAATACGAGCACATAAAGGTCTAATTACGCTAAAATGGCAATACATGGCAAGTCCTAATCAAAGCCCATCATTTTTGGATTTTCGAAATTTTTAATTTTTTAATTAATTTTTTTAAATTTTTTTAAAATTAATTAATTTTTTTAAAAAATAAAAATAAAAATAACTAATTTCTAATTTTTAAATATTTTTTTATTTTCGAAATTGTTTTAAATTTTTTTAATTAATTTTTTAAAGATTTTTTTAAAGAAAAATAACTAATTTCTAATTTTTAAATAATAATTTTTTTGGATTTTCGAAATTGTTTTTTTTTTTTTTTAATATTAAAAAAATTGGACCGGGCTGGACCGGTCCGGTCCAACCCGACCCGGGTTCGGTCCGGTCGGCGCGGATTGGGTCCGGTCGGAGACCGGACCCGGGTTCGGTCCGGTTAGGAGCAGGTGGGCCCGAATCGCGGGCCCAACCCAAGAGGTCCCCTCTTCTCTTTTTAAAAGAAACCAAACCTATAAGCCCAAACTTAAACAGCCCAAACCCACAAGCCCAAAAAAAAACATAAGCCCATATGCAATAATAACCTAAATCCGGCCCGAATTAATTAAGAGAACATACCTGGTTTTGGGCCGAAACCCTACCCGACGGAGCTTTCGCCTGAGCCGGCCAAGACCCGATTCGTCCCACCTCTCTCCTGTTGTGTTGCGACGGCGAAGGGGGATGGTCGAAGACACCGAGCGGCGGTTCTGTGTCGACGATGGCGGCAAAGCGGCGGGTGGCGAAGGCGATGCGGCGGGCGGCGGCGGCGTCGGCTTGGAGGACGGAGCAACGAGGCAAGAGCGGCGTGGACGGTGACGCGAGCCGGAGTGCGATCGCGGGTCGTCCGGTCACGGCATCGATTGGCGAGGCCACGGGAGTAGACGGGTCGCGGCGTCGGCGACGGAACCGTGGGAGCAGATGGGTCGCGGCGTCGACCGGGCGTGAAGAAGCCCGACGTCTACGGGCGTCGCGTGTCGGCCGGGTCGCGATCGTTGAAGCTTCAAAGCACGGGGGCTCGGCGAGGGTCCGTGGAGGCGAGCGCCGGAGTTGGACATGGCGAGGCGCGGTGGCTCGGACGGCGTCAAGTTGTCGCGGGCGGAGGTGAGCGCAGGTTGGTCGGGCGGCAGCAAGCAAAGGTCGCAAGTCTTCTCCGACTTCCTCTCCTTCTCCCTCGCCCGCTCGCGGTTTCTCCTCGTTCTTCCTCCGAATTCTCTTCGCTCGATTGGCGTCGGGAGCTGCGGCGACGGGTACGATGAGTCGACTCTCGGAGGGCAACGGCGGCGTCGCAGGGGTAGCGGTGGCGCGGCGAGGGCTGCCACCACGACTCCTCCTCCCCGTGCTTCTTTTCCATTTTCTTTTTTTCTCCTCTCGTTTTCTTGTGCTCGGTCCCCCGTTCTCTCGTCTATCCCCCTTTGATTTTCTCCTGTTTCTCTCCTTTTCGGTGCGATCCCCCCGCTTCTCTTCCCGTGCGCGCGAATCAGCTCCGCGTGCATCCGAATCAGCTCCCCCAACCCGCCGACTCGCCGGCGAGATGATGCTGTCTCCTCCGCCTGCCCGCTCGCTTTCGGCTTCGCCATTTCCCCAAGCAAACGGCTGCTTTCTGCTTTGCTGGTTCCCCGTGCAGTAAGCGGCTGAGGGAGAAGACAACGAGGTGGGCCGGGCCAGAGGGAAAAAGAGAGTTGGGCTGTGCGAAGGGGAAGAAAAGAAAAAGAAAAAGTAAATGGGAGGGTTGGGCTTAGGCCCACGCAAGAAAAAAATAAAAGGAAAAAGGGGCCGGGTCGGGCCAAGGCCGGATCCGGCCCGACCTGCACACTCACTACTCTTTTTTTTTTAAAAAAAGAAATTAATAGCTAAAAAAATTTTGATTTTGATTTTTTTTATTATTTGATTTTGATTGATTTTTTCGATTTTTTTATTTTATACTATTTGAAAGATAAAAAACTAGGTGTCAACACTTGTTAATTGATCAAATGAGCTAAAATGACAAGAATATGGCAGGGACTTAAAATGGCCGCGTACTATAACCACACATTGTGCATGAAATCGTGTGACTCTCTTGCCACGATTCCCGAAGGTGAGTTGTATTTCCTTCATAGCAAATATGCCACTTGCCATAGCATATACCATTTATGAACATTAAGTATAATTTTTATGTCCATCACCAAAAAGTCCCTTGTATTGGCGGCATAATTTTATTTTTTTCCCTCGTCAATATCAAAAGCACAAACCCCATGAGACAAAGGAGAAAAAAAAAACACACACACACACAAACGCCAATAATTATATCCTCTAATGAGTGCTGCACTTTCTAGCTAGAGAGGATCATGAATATTTGCATGGCCGATAATACGGCTCATTTTATTCAAAAAAATCAAAATCAAAATCAATTTGACCGTTTTGCCCTCATTTTTCTAAATTTTTGTATAAAGAATCAAATTATTACGATGGTTCACACGATTTAAGCAATTTTACCATTGACCTGAAACGTGATTGGTTATTTACCGACATTAATGTGATGACATAATACGAAATAAGTCCTCAGTTACGACCTTGCAAATTGTAAGCAATTAGAAAAGGAGACCCAATAAGAGGAACAGAATTTCAAGCTTACCAGGGTGAGCTTGGAGAGGTGTTCGACTGAGGGATCGGCACCATTGCAGACCTGGGCGACCTCCTCCCTCACTCTTTCTTGCCAGGATGGGTTGCTGGCGAGAAGCATCACCGTCCACGTCAGCAGCAGCGCTGTGGTGTCGTGCCCGGCGAAGAAGAAGGTCTTGCACTCGTCCATGATCAACTGGAGATTCAAGCTGAATCCTCTCCCTGATGTCTTCTTCTGCATCTCATCAAGCAGCATCCCGAGCAGGTCGTTCCCGTGCGAGCTGCTCTGCCCGATCTCTACGCAGTCCCTCCGGCTCTGGATTATCTCCATCAGCAGCCTCTCCACCTCCATCTTCAGTGACTTTATCTCCCTATTGTACTTGCTTGGAAAGAACCTAATAAACAAACGATAATTGCCACTTGTTAACTCCCAATTACTTCCCTTTACTAGGCGTTAGGTATGGTTGCAACCTGATTTTCAACGTTTCATCATTGTGGGAGAAGTTCGCGAAAAAGTAACTTGAGTTTTAAAAAATTTATGCGACCCATATACCGGCTACCGGGAAGGCACAGGTGGCGGCTGGCTTGGGCGCAGAGGGGTTGGAGGAGGGTGAGGAGGTGGAAGATTTGCTTGCCCTTCTCGTAGCTACTGTCGAACTCAGTCCTGGAGATGATGTCCGCCGTGAGCCTGACCATGTACTCGCTGATCTCAAACTCGGTCTGGCCCGAGTCCACTGCCTTCCTTAGCGATTGGAGCATCTGGTCAGTGCACTCCACCATATACCCCGCACAGCTCTAATAAAAAACACCCACATCACGATTAATTTATTAGTCCCCAAATGAATCAAAGAAAAATAAAAGTTCTTCACATTGCCAAGCATGTGCTTGCAGATCAGATCAGTTTTGCAGTACATTGATGAGTACCTTGAGCTTGTCTCCCAGGAAGGCGGGGGCGACGATGTGGCGTTGGTGGTACCAATCGTCACCGTTCGCCATCAGGAGTCCCTTCCCGATGAAATGCTTCACCCCTTGCTGTTGCAGCCACGACTTCCCGGATAAAGTGCTGTATTTGGATAGGAATTCCTTGATCAGCTCAGTCTCAGTGAGACACATCCGCGGCTCACTCCCATGCCAGTACATGAAACGTTTTCCTGCGCAGAAAAATGGCATGGAAAAATTGTCGGTTCAGTACTGATTAACGTCAATTCATGTTCATAAGGGACTCTGGTCCCCCCCTCTGGTTCCCCGCTGGGAAAATCGTAAGGAGAATTTGTGAGTATGCGTTAGGATTATCGGATGGTATACATATATACCGTATTGCTGTGACCAGAGGACGTAATGGGGCAAGAGGCGGGGAACGAGGTCATGGCTGATGGAGTCCATGTCGTCGGAGGTGGACTTGGCGACAAGGGAGGCCATGTCCGAGATGCTGCCAACCAGGAGGCGAGGTCTTGGGCCACTCACTCCTTGCCTCTCCATTATTTTCTTGATGCGTCTCGGCCTCCACCAGTACCACGAGAGGGTCTCGTAAGCACCCTTAATTAGCAGACTCAAGAGTACGACCAATATCAATATGGCTGTTAGGACCTCCATGGCCATGGTGTCATGGCCATGGTGGTGGTGGTGGTGGTGGTGGCGACGATCAGGCAACACTTGTCAAATATCAGAGAGAGAGAGAGGTTGCAATGGAGAAAGAGCTCTATGCAGGAGGCTATTTATTGAATTTATGCATTAAGAAATCTATCAGATTTCTTGATCATTTATGCATTAGGAAATATATCAGATTTCTTGCTAATTTATGCATTAGGAAATCTATCAGATTTCTTGCTAATTTATGCATTGCTTCCTTATGAGCCCAAACATTTGAAGTACATATAAATTTAACCGAATCTGATGCTTAATAATCTAAGACTTGGATATTATTTTGTACTTTAATGAATGAATTGAAGGCTCATCGAAATTTGTTAATCAAATATTAAGTAAAAACTATACAAGGAGAAGCAAGTGCCAAGTTGGTCAATCGAAATGCACATCTCTTCTGGGGCGACATTAATTATGAGTATCTCAAACTCAATGTAGGCATGACATCCACCGTTGCCTAATATGCTCACTTCATTTCTTTGAATTTATCTCACATAATACAAAAAAAAAAAAAAATATATATATATATATATATATATATATATATATATATTGGAAGTCATAAAACTTGTCATGAAAGTGATATTGAATTTTAAAACTTGTCACAAAGTGCAATTATGTCATAAATTTGTCACGAGTGCAGTTGAATCCTAAAACTTTGACAAAGTATCATCAAGTAAAAAAACCTGTCAAATTTGTCTAATTAAGTTCTTTTGTTGATTGAATTTTTTGAAATTTTTAGGATTTGATTGCACTTTTATAATAAGTTTTAAAACTTTTAATATACTTATAAAAGAAAAAAATAAGAAGAAGAAAAATAAATAAAGTTATCAGATTTCTTGCTCATTAGTGCATTGTTTCCTTTTTTGAAGTACTTATAAATTTGACCAACTAGGACAATAATACATTACTTTTTTGTACTTTGATGCGTCAACGGAAGTCAATTCGAAATTTGGCAGTTGGTCAATCAAAATGCATATCTATGCTGGGGTTTCCTTCATTATGAACACTTCAAAGAAGACACCATGTCAATCAGTGGCTGATATGCTCCATTGCCCTGAATTTTCTGAATCTATCAGATTTCTTGTTTATTCGTGCGTTTTTTATTTATTAGCTCAATGTTGACACCTAAATTTTTGGGTTAATTTTTTGCTAAATAAAAAATAAAAAATCATAATCACATAGCATATAGTTTAGGAAAATTTTATTTTTTGTTATATTTCATTAAGATTTTTCACATATTTAGGTTATATACACTGGGAGATGCACTTTTGCACAAAAGGGGAATTTTCTTGATGGAATATGCGATATTTCAGCGATATATTTAGGGGTAGAATTATTCCTAATGTATGATTGAGATTTCGACATGAAATTACTTCTGAAATTTGAGATTGACAATCCGATTTTCGCGCCAAAAATCCGACTCGCAATCGCAATCGCTTGAAATATCGCCAATCCGATCTCCCGTCCGAGATTCAATTTGCGATGTATTTAAAATTGGCAAACCCGATCTCATGCGCGAGATATGGTTTGTCAATTTGGATATCAATCTTACTCCGATTCGCTATTGAGCTATTTAAGTTAATTTTGCTTTCGTAAAAGAAAAAAATCAAAAAAAGTAGGTTAGAATTAGGTTTATTTCTCATTTTAGGGTTTGCATATTTAGAATAGGAATTTTATTTCGAATTTAAAAAAATAAAAAAAAATCAAATCAATCAATTTAGGTTGCTAGTTTTTTTAACTTAGGTTGCATGTTTAATAATTTAACAATTCTTAATTTCGAAATTAATAAAACAAAAACACAAAAAAGGTCATCATGCATATGTCATGTAGAATTAGGGTATCTTTTGTACGTCATTGCATATTAGGGTAAAATTGCACGTGTAGTTTAATTCTAGATATTTTTTAATTTATTATAAGTTTAGATATTTTCTTAGATAGATTGTTTCTAAAGTTTAGGTTAATGGATTACTAAGTCCTAAGACTTGGCTCGGATATTTGCCTTTCTACCTTTATTTTAATTTCAAAAATATTTTGCGGGCAATGTTGATTAATTTAAACCTAGATTACTAACATGCGAATGGTGGTCATGCGGGTGCACAATCAGTAAAATAACATTCCATAAAAAAATGCTAATAAAAATGCATGCCTAAACATGATTTCTAAATGACAAGACAACTAATTTTTCTTTTTTTCTTTTTGAAAAAAAATTAATTATATGCAATCTTAATCTAAATTTAATATGTAGACTTTAACGATATGATGCAATTCGTATGGTATGACTTAAACTTATTACTATATGTATGCAATCTAATTTTTATAATCCTAAATATGCATATGCTACATGATATGGGATGAATGACATGATATTTCTACATGCATGCTCTTTTTATGATTTTTTTTATGATGATTCATTTTTTTAATGCATATATGCAACCTTGCTAAATAATGATGATATGAGATTAATTATAAATTAACCTATTAACTAAATCCAAGGAAATGACTTTTGTGTTTTCTTCTTCTTTTTAATATGACTTAATAATTCTTATTTAAAAAATAATATAACGATGGAATACTAATCTTTGTTTTTTTTTTTTTTTTTAAAACTACATGATGGGAATATTAAAACATTAATCTATGACCTACTAACGAGTGCAACATGTGGTGTGATTTATATGACCTAAATAACATTTTTTATTTCTTCTTCTTTTTTTGTTTTATTAAGGCCGATCTTACAAAATGGCTTTAAATATGAAATGATTGGACCTAGGTACTTAAATTCTAGATATGCATAATATGAGGGCAAATAATGATGCACCAAAATATAATTCATCAATGTATATCAATGACATATATCTTAATGCAAGTCAATAATGCAAAGCAAACCATAAATTTGTCATAAAAGTGTCTCGCGGCTTAATATTTTTGATTATCATAACTTAATATGACAAATTTTCCAATTGGGATTGCAGATTTAGGTGGCACGGGCCGAGGTAAGATAATATGAATTTGGTCCTTGGCGAGCAGATTTCGCGGACGGCGTAGGCTTTCGGATGCGATGGCGCTCGGAGGCAAGATTTAGATTAGGATTTGGCGGAGGTGCGGTAATTCAAACGGCGTTGATCGCAATGTGGTAAACAATGCAGCGAAATGAGGAAAAGTGAATCAACTTTTTCCTTTGTTTTTTCTCCTCTCTCCCTCACGCAAATGACTTTTCCTTCAGCAGATTTTCCTCAAAGGCACGAACGAAAAAGCTATGAAAAACCTTTCATTCTTTTTTTCTTCTTGCCCCCACACTTTTTCTTTCTCTTTTTTTTTTTTTTTTTTTCGACGAACAATCAAGAGAACCCCGCCAAGGTGAAGAAGAACCCCTCTATTTATGCGAGTTTGTTTCGCCGGTAGAGATTTTTGCTCAACCTCTCGCCGGTGGAGATTTTGCTCAACTTCTCCAACAAAGAAATGGCTCCAAAATCATGTTGAGTTTTTGAATTTTGAAATGAAAATATATTTTCAACAACAAAGATTTTTCAAAAACTGAATTTTATTTAATTTATTATTTTCTTAAAAAAATATTAGGTGTCAATGCTGCCCCTCTTTGAAGGGAATGAGGTTTCCTTCAAAGATAAATGACACCTAAATTTAAACAATGCAAAATGAATATGCAAATGCTAATTGTAATGACCCTTTTTTTTTTTTTTTTTGAAAGAAATGGACTCAAATAAATGTGTCATGCAATAAAGAATGCCATGTAAATGCAATGATTTGGTGAACATATATTTCAATGTGTCTATGCTCAATGAAATGCAAAATGCAAAATGAATATGGAATGCATATGCAAATGTTAATGACCTCTTTTTCAAATAAATTTAATTCTTTTTGAAATGCAAGGTCATGCAATAATGCAATGTAAATGCAATGATTTGGTCAAGAACGTAGATCTCAATGTGTCTATGCTCAATGAAATGCAAATGCAAAGAAGAACACGTACCTGTCATACTTATCCGGAGATTCAAAAAGTATTATCGGGTGTGAAATGATTCCTACGAGACCTGACAAACATCTGGAAATCTTTTCAGATAATTGAAAGGCTTAAAGTCTTTAGAGATCTGGAACTCTCATCAGATCCCAAGCACCTGGAATAACTTACCTTCAAGAAGGATAGAGTAGTTCTAGGCAGTCGGTGTTACATGTCCAGGACCCGTACCATTCTACGGTCGCCTAAAATAGTAACATAACTTTATAAAGAAACTGTTTTCCTGTGGACCCGTACCATTCTACGGTCGCCCAAAGTGTGACAAGTTGTTTGGTTGTGTCTAGGACTCGTACCATTCTACGGTCGCCTAAACGGGGATTTACCTTCCAGGACCCGTACCATTCTACGGTCGCCTGAACGGGATTCACTTTCTAGGACCCGTACCATTCTACGGTCGCCTAAAATAGGGAATAGGTGTTGTCGAGGACCCGTACCACTCTACGGTCGCCTTGACGGAGAATTGATTTTCAGGACCCGTACCATTCTACGGTCGCCTGAATGGGGAAACTGCTTTTTCCAGTGACCCATACCATTCTACGGTCGCCGTTAGAGCAATAAATGTTGTTTTAGGACCCGTACCATTCTACGGTCGCCTAAATCAAAGGGAATCTGAAGAAAATCTTGGGGGATTTGGGACTCTCATCAAATCCCAAGCACCTGGAAATTGCATCAAGTACTTAAAAATTCAAAACATCCGGAAATCACATCGACGCTCGAAAAGACAAATACTTGGAAGTCACATCAAGCATTTTAAAGGTTCAAATATCTCGAGTTCACACTAGACATTTGAAAATATTTTACTAAACATCTGGAAGTCACATCGGACATTTGGAAAGACAAACACTTGGAAGCCACATCAAGCATTTAAGGGTTCAAATATCTGAAGTTCACACTAGACATTTGAAAATATTTTATAAATGGGTACTTGGAATTCTCATCAAGCACCAAGATGACTGAACAAACTCAGGGTTTCAAAGCCAATTTTTTGGTCTTTGAGGAAAAATTCAATGATGGCTTTATCAAGCTTTACCGGAAAAATTATCACAAGGACAATTTTCAGTTATAATGTGAATCTCTTGAACATGCTAAATGAGACACTTTTGGTGTGAAATTGCTTTTTCACTCGCTCTCATTTAGGAGGGGTTATTTGTCCCAACCATTGATGCGGGAATATATCACTCAATCTTATCATCATCTTGTCGACAAGAGTTCAAATTTTCTTGCAATCGCACGATCTTACCAATCTGAGAGGTCTTTGACAAGGATTGTAATGTGGGCTTGGTCAATGGCTTAACAAAGGGATTCTTTGAGTCAAAGCAATTGAAAGAACAATTCTGTAATCATCTCCGGGTTTACAAGTCAAGAACCCCTGCAAAATGAGAAAGAAATAATCTTGCTCGCACTTCTTCGAGCAATGCTTAAACATATGAATTCCTATGTTAATTCAAGTGCCCTAATCTGAAGAGACTTTGTAAGGGACGTAACATAGGCTTGGTTCTTGGGTTTGAGAAACGAAAGGATCGTTAGGCTCAAAGATGTGTGTAATGGGTAAGAGTTGGTGATCATCTTGACATTACCACCAGTTTTCTTCGCCACGGATTGTCTTTTTGACAAATTTCTTTATTGGCTCAAGAGTTTATCATTGATGCCAATGATTGTTCAACTAGAGATCTTTTCTAAAAATCATTTTCTTTGATGATAGGCATCGATCGTGCACACCGCTTTTACATGCCCCTCAATTCACCAGTCATTTTTTTTTTTTCTTTTCATGGGCATTGGCCTTGCTTTTACCTGGCACACTACTTTTTCATGCCCCTTAGTTCTATTTTGATTTCAGTTCTTGCGCACAATGTGTGTGTCAAGTATACCTTAAATGACACTCGAATCTTCAAGGGTCTTCATCTGTCTTGCCTTGCCCTGGTGTGGGGGATGATCACCAACGGGTTTAAAAGAAACGAAATCACAGGCTCAAGTGGGCTATGCAAAGGATATAAGTGTGTAGGATAGTGAAAGAAACGCTCTTCGTCATCCTTAGGCACTTAAATTACCACATGAATTCAATGTAAAAGCATAACTTGAAGATTAATGCAAGTGAGAGCAAGAAAATTTCCATTCATTTCACTCTCCTTCAATGTCACCTTACCTCCATTTGCCCCGATATGAGGTGGTTCTTGACAGGGGTAGTATGAAAGAAGTTCTTCAAGTGTTTAGGCTCAAAGAAGGGTTAAACAATGGTTCATTGTAAAGAAATGAACTGCCCCTCATCATTTTAGTTGTCGTACTTCATGCAAGAAAACTCTTCATCTTGAAACACAAAATGTTTCCATACTCACCTCACAATGTATAGACGGGGACTGTGTATGGGATTAGGCTTGCCTTTCACACTTCATTTAGCATGTTCAAGTAACTCGGCATCTTTCACTGAATTATCCATTTTGATAAATTTCAAGTAGAATCGACGAATTACACATAATATTCTGAAATGATAAAAATGCCATGCTCTATTCTTGCACATTAAAAGATAAAGTCAAAGATGTTAGTGTCCGTGTCTTGCCCCTCTTTGCAAGGGAACTCATAGAGATTCCTTAAATGTGCGCAGAGCTGCACCTGAAACATAAAGCAGATAATTAAAAGAAACAAACAGGTAAATTAAATGCATGCTGGAAAATTATTTTATTTTGAATTTTTTTTCAAGGGAACATGAAGAAGCCCAAATTTCTTCGAATTAGCTCCTTACCGTTTTTTTCTTTTTGGTAGGATTTCATCACGGGGCTAGTTTGGTATACTTCAACATGCCCTTAAAACATGAAAATCTCCATGCGTTTTATTGGATGAAAAGCAAATTACATTACTGAAATGAGGGAAATCCTAGAATTGAAAATGCAAATATGAAAAGCAATAAAGACTCCTGCGCAGAGGAGTGTCCTACTCTCGAGCTTCATCGATGAACAATTCAGTCATTCCTTCAAGTGTGTGCGGGATCATCTATGCCACCCCATCCATCTGGGATGATATCATGTGGGTTGAGGTAGGAGCTGGAAGGAGCTGGAAGGAGCTGAATACTTTACATAGTAATCGAATTTGCCACTTGGTTGCCCCAGGGTGTCCATCACTTCTGCTTCCTTATGCATCATCTGAAACATGGTGGGCTCAGCATCAAAATTAAAAATGGCATTCACAGCTCTTCGGGTGGTCAATGAGTGGGTTATTCTCGGGATGTTCGGCTGTGCATCGCGGAATGAGACCACATTGGCATCCAAAAGATTTTGGATTTTGTGTTGCAGCGTATGGCACGTCAATGAGAATGCCCCACCTCTCCCATATGATAAGCACATGTCTTGGACGGATCATAGTTGGGGAAACGTTCGGGATTAGATCGCTTAGGCTCCTTAGCGAGTAATCCTTTCTTTTGAAGGGTTGGCAAGATCTTTGACAATGGCTTAGGAAGATGTGTAAATTGACGCCTGGAAGAGTTCTTCTGCTGGCCAAAGAATGGTCGTGTTCCTCCCTGATGGGTGTTCGAGGTAGGGCGAGGTGGTTGCATATAAGCTGCATTAACCTCCGCTACAAGTTCCTTATCCTTCTTGATTGAGACTCTTCCATATGAGCTGGTTTGATCAGATGCCCATCCATCACGCAATGCTACTTCAATTCGCTCACCAACAGGGATTAGCTGATTGAATGACTCGGCAGTCGATCCCAGCATTCGATTTCGATACTCAGGCGGGAGTGTCTTCATGAACAAATCCATCAGCTCCTTTTCTGTCGGCTCTGGAGTTATCTGAGCGGCTACAGTCCTCCATCTTGTGACATATGCCTTGAAAGATTCCGTCCTCTTCTTCTCAGTGCGAAGTAAATCTTCTCGAGAAGGAGTGACATCAATATTATACTTGTATTGCTTGAAGAAGGCATCCGTCAAGTCCTCCCAAGTCTCCAGCAGATTAATCTTTTTCATGATGTACCATTGCAGCGATGGTCCTGTCAGGCTTGCTTGAAATTGTTGAATCATCAAGGGGATGTTATCAACATATTGGGTCATCCTGACCACATAAGTCTGTAGATGGATCTTTGGGCAAGAGGTGCCATCATACTTCTCAAAGTCTGGCATTTTGAACTTCTTTGGCATCTTGATCTTTGCATAATGGGACAGATCAGTCGGGTCTTGGCTAAATGAACCCTGCAATTGCTTAAGTTTCTCCTCGATTTTTATCAAGCGTTTTTCCTGCTCAGTTTTTGGTACAGCTGAAGGTATCACTTGCACCTCATCATCAACAACAATTTGAGGCACGTCAGTAATTTTCTCCTTGGAGGAATCATCAGAGGTAGATAGGCCACTTGTGGATGTATTCTTGCCTTTATCTCTCGGATCAACCGTATTCTTGCCTTTATCTTTTGGATCAACCATGGAGCTGTTGTGGTAACACCACTTCAACTTGCGGGGCTGGTGGAGCAGTGTTTGCTTGGAGAGAATCGATTTGCTTAGAGAGCCGCTCAAGAACATTCATGACTTGTTTCATCTCCGATTCAAGGGCAGCAACGCGAGCTTGTTCAGCAACATGTATTTGTTCAGTGTTATCAGCCATTGTTGCTCTAGAACGGGTACGGATTGGTGATCTTGGATTAGCCGTGTTGTCACCTATCAATGTAAAAATAATGCAGTAAGTATCACAACAAATGAGATTGGTCCATGACAACGGTCTAATCGCCTCATTTTATTTGGAATTTGAATAAAATTTTCTAACTAAGAATTGAAATTCAAGTCCCTAAACATTGAACTAAGAAACAAAAACCAAAACATTTTATATATGCTTTCGGAACCCAATGTCTTGCGAAGCTTTTTATTTTCGACTTCAATCATTTCCATTTTTTGCTCAAGATGCTCAATCGCGTCGCTGAATGGGCTTCTTAGTCACATCGGGACCACTGGACGTAAGGCCTAGTCACCTTGATCTAATTGGTCCAACCACATTTTGAGCTCTTTTTTGGGAGAGGAAATAAATTGTACGTTGGTTTTCCCCATTGCACATAAAACAAGATTGACCACGAAACCTATTGTCATGGACCAACAAAATGCAAGTAAGTAAATTGCAAAAGTGAGAATTTAAACAACTTACTTTCACGGGAAGGGATGACAATCACATAGACACACACATGAAATGTGAGGCTCGATTTCTATCTAGATGGCTTAACAAAAATGGAGCTAAGAGGATGATCTGACCGTTGCAGTCTCGCATTAACGTGTCAGGTCCTCCTAACCCCGGCTCAGTCGAATGGAATGTCTAATATCACGCAGTCTCGCGGATATGGACAAAGACATTCGACACCATGAAGAACTTTCGGGAAGAGAAGGTCAACTCTATATAGCAGTCTCGCTTTAGAGGAAGTATCCTTCTCAACACCATCCTAAGAATCCTATCGCAGCCAGTCCGGCAGCAGGTCGTGTGTGTAATAGTGTAGTGCTAAAAACAATAAAACATGCACAACATGGTTTAATTGCAAACGGCACTTCTATAATTTAAATTCAACCATCCATCCTTAACTCCAACCTGCAACACAAGGGTTAGCAAAGACTACTCCCCTTATACCTCCCATCTGCAAAAACATTTAACACTTCATGTTAGGAGCGTACCTTGTTTCCATGCTGCCAAACAAAAATATTTTTCTTAAAAAAATAAAACAGGCCTATGTCCACTATGAGTTTTAACTCTGTCCCCAATGGAGTCGCCAAGCTGTCGCGACCTATATTTTCAGGGCAATCCTAAAGTTTAGGTTAATGGATTACTAAGTCCTAAGACTTGGCTCGGACCCTCCCAAGTCCTACCAATCGCGACTTGATAGAAATTAATTCATTTAAACATGCAATTTCAATTTGGAGCCGCCACTAACCAATTAGGGCTGGTTAGAAACCCAAGTAAAGTATGGGAGAATACTTTACTATTGCAAACCAGAGATTCAATAGGTCCGGGGACATGATTACGCTAGATTAATCTAACGCCCTTTCGGTACCTTTTATTTTAATTTCAAAAATATTTTGCAGGCAATGTTGATTAATTTAAACCTAGATTACTAACATGCAAATGGTGGTCATGCGGGTGCACAATCAGTAAAATAACATTCCATAAAAAAAAAAAAAAAATGCTAATAAAAATGCATGCCCTAAACATGATTTCTAAATGACAAGACAACTAATTTTTCTTTTTTTCTTTTTTGAAAAAAAATTAATTATATGCAATCTTAATCTAAATTTAATATGCATGGATTTTACTTTAACGATATGTGAGATGCAATTCATATGGTATGACTTAAACTTATTACTATATGTATGCAATCTAATTTTTATAATCCTAAATATGCATATGCTACATGATATGGGATGAATGACATGATATTTCTACATGCATGCTCTTTTTATGATTTTTTTATGATGATTCATTTTTTAATGCATATATGCAACCTTTGCTAAATAATGATGATATGAGATTAATTATAAATTAACCTATTAACTAACCAAGGAAATGACTTTTGTGTTTTCTTCTTCTTTTTTAATATGACTTAATAATTCTTATTTAAAAATAATATAACGATGGAATACTAATCTTTGTTTTTTTTTTTTTTTTTTTAAAACTACATGATGGGAATATTAAAACATTAATCTATGACCTACTAACTAGAGTGCAACATGTGGTGTGATTTATATGACCTAAATAACATTTTTATTTCTTCTTCTTTTTTGTTTTATTAAAGGAAAATCATCCTAATTCTAAATGAATCTTACAAAATGCAAAAGCTTTAAATATGAAATGCATATGGACCTAGGTACTTAAATTCTAGATATGCATAATATGTGAGGAGCAAATAATGATGATGCACCAAAATATAATTCATCAATGTATATCAATGACATATATCTTAATGCAAGTCAATAATGCAAAGCAAACCATAAATTTGTCATAAAGATTAAAATAATCAAAAATCTAACCCGACGTCTCGCGGCTTAATATTTTTTGATTATCATAACTTAATATGACAAATTTTCCAATTGGATAATAAATCAAAACAAATCAAGTTAGAATAAAAATAATAAGTAAATAATAATAAAAAAAACTATGAAACCAAATACCTAAAAATTTACCTAGTCTAACTCACGGTGGGACTTGAAGAAATGGCGAGGAAGCGTAATGGCTGAACTGCGATGGTGGCTCGCCGTTCGGAACAAGGGCTGTCCGTCTGAGCTCCGGCGAGGTTCGGAAGTCACTGCACTGGCAGCAAAAAACAAAAGGCAGCAGATGGTTCTGTTTGGGCGTGGAGCCGGCGTTGGTTGTTGCGAGGTGAGGATGCGGCTTCAATCGAGGAAGAGGCTCCAACGCGGTGGTGAGCGACAGCTGAACTCGGCACGGCGGGGACGCGAGCTGTGGTAGCGGCGGCGGTGAGGCGTGGCACGGGCTGCTGAAGCGTTGTAGTGGTAGACAGATGGGCTGAGGCGCGGCGCCGGGTGTTCGTGGCGTCAGTCCGATGCTGGGTGGCGGCTCGGGCGACCGGTGCGTCGCGGGCGGAAGTCACCGCCGAGGGGGATTCGACAGGCGATCGGGGACGACACGGATGGAGTGGCGAGGGCTGGCGTCGGCCTCCGGGTCGCGAGCAGCCAGCCGACTTCGCGGACCGGCGTAGGCTTTCAGATGCGATGGCGCTCGGAGGCAAGATCGGGACAGCGTCGGGCGAGTCCGGCGAGGTGGCGATAGCCGCGCAGCCGCCGGGTACGGGCGTCGACGGTTGCAAGCGTTGAATGGTCGCCGAGACAGAGACGCGGGCGAGTGGGCGGCGTTCGAGCAACAGCAGTTCCCCTTGGGCAGAGACAGAGCAAGGGCGTCGGCGTCGGGGCGAGCTTGCTGGTGCAGAGGTGCGGTGGAGCGGGCAGTCGTCGGGCTTCAAACGGCGTTGATCGCACGATGGTGGTGTGGTGGCGGACGAGCAGCAACACCGTGTAGAGCAGAAGCGAAATGAGGAAGAAGTGAAAGTAGGGGTCTTGTCAACTTTTTCCTTTGTTTTTTTCTCCTCTCTCCCTCACGTCACTTCTCTCGCTCTCTTTCGTACACTTTTTCTGACTTTTCCTTCAGCAGATTTTCCTCAAAGGCACGAACGAAAAGCTATGAAAACCTTTCATTCTTTTTTTCTTCTTCCGAACCCCGAGAAGCCCCCACACTTTTTTCTTTCTCTTTCAGTTTTCTATTTTTTTTCGACGAACAATCAAGAGAACCCCGCCAAGGTGAAGAAGAACCCCTCTATTTATAAAGCGAAAATTCGAGTTTGTTTCGCCGGTAGAGATTTTTGCTCAACCTCTCGCCGGTGGAGATTTTCGCTCAACTTCTCCAACAAAGAAATGGCTCCAAAATCCGGCAGTTGAGTTTTTTTGAATTTTGAAATGAAAATATATTTTCAACAACAAAGATTTTTCAAAAACTGAATTTTATTTAATTTATTATTTTCTTAAAAAAAATATTAGGTGTCAACAGCTGCCCCTCTTTGAAGGGAAGCTCGTAGAGGTTTCCTTCAAAGATAAATGACACCTAAATTTAAACAATGCAAAATGAATATGCAAATGCTAATTGTAATGACCTTTTTTTTTTTTTTTTTTTTGAAAGAAATGGACTCAAATAAATGCGATGTCATGCAATAAAGAATGCCATGTAAATGCAATGATTTGGTCAAGAACATATATTTCAATGTGTCTATGCTCAATGAAATGCAAAATGCAAATGAATATGGAATGCATATGCAAATGTTAATGACCTCTTTTTCAAATAAATTTAATTCTTTTTGAAATGCAAGGTCATGCAATAATGCAATGTAAATGCAATGATTTGGTCAAGAACGTAGATCTCAATGTGTCTATGCTCAATGAAATGCAAATGCAAAGAAGAACACGTACTGTCATACTTATCTCGGAGATTCAAAAAAGTATTATCAGTGTGAAATGATTCCTACGAGACCCGACAAACATCTGGAAATCTTTTCAGATAATTGAAAGGCTTAAAGTCTTTAGAGATCCGGAACTCTCATCGATCCCAAGCACTGAATAACTTACCTTCAAGAAGGATAGAGTAGTTCTAGGCAGTCGGTGTTACATGTCCAGGACCCGTACCATTCTACGGTCGCCTAAAATAGTAACATAACTTTATAAAGAAACTGTTTTCCCAGGACCCGTACCATTCTACGGTCGCCCAGTGTGACAGTGTTTGGTTGTGTCTAGGACTCGTACCATTCTACGGTCGCCTAAACGGGGATTTACCTTCCAGGACCCGTACCATTCTACGGTCGCCTGAACGGGATTCACTTTCTAGGACCCGTACCATTCTACGGTCGCCTAAAATAGGGAATAGGTGTTGTCGAGGACCCGTACCACTCTACGGTCGCCTTGACGGAGAATTGATTTTTCAGGACCCGTACCATTCTACGGTCGCCTGAATGGGGAAACCGCTTTCAGACCCATACCATTCTACGGTCGCCTCGTTAGAGCAATAAATGTTGTTTTAGGACCCGTACCATTCTACGGTCGCCTAAATCAAACTGAATCAAGAAAAATCTTTGGGGGATTTGGGACTCTCATCAAATCCCAAGCACCTGGAAATTGCATCAAGTACTTAAAAATTCAAAACATCCGGAAATCACATCGACGCTCGAAAAGACAAATACTTGGAAGTCACATCAAGCATTTTAAAGGTTCAAATATCTCGAGTTCACACTAGACATTTGAAAATATTTTACTAAACATCTGGAAGTCACATCGACATTTGGAAAGACAAACACTTGGAAGCCACATCAAGCATTTAAGGGTTCAAATATCTGAAGTTCACACTAGACATTTGAAAATATTTTATAAATGGGTACTTGGAATTCTCATCAAGCACCAAGATGACTGAACAAACTCAGGGTTTCAAAGCCAATTTTTTGGTCTTTGAGGAAAAATTCAATGATGGCTTTATCAAGCTTTCTACTGGAAAAATTATCACAAGGACAATTTTCAGTTATAATGTGAATCTCTTGAACATGCTAAATGAGACACTTTTGGTGTGAAATTGCTTTTTCACTCGCTCTCATTTAGGAGGGGTTATTTGTCCCAACCATTGATGCGGGAATATATCACTCAATCTTATCATCATCTTGTCGACAAGAGTTCAAATTTTCTTGCAATCGCACGATCTTACCAATCTGAGAGGTCTTTGACAAGGATTGTAATGTGGGCTTGGTCAATGGCTTAACAAAGGGATTCTTTGAGTCAAAGCAATTGAAAGAACAATTCTGTAATCATCTCCGGGTTTACAAGTCAAGAACCCCGCAAAATGAGAAAGAAATAATCTTGCTCGCACTTCTTCGAGCAATGCTTAAAACATATGAATTCCTATGTTAATTCAAGTGCCCTAATCTGAAGAGACTTTGTAAGGGACGTAACATAGGCTTGGTTCTTGGGTTTGAGAAACGAAAGGATCGTTAGGCTCAAAGATGTGTGTAATGGGTAAGAGTTGGTGATCATCTTGACATTACCACCAGTTTTCTTCGCCACGGATTGTCTTTTTGACAAATTTCTTTATTGGCTCAAGAGTTTATCATTGATGCCAATGATTGTTCAACTAGAGATCTTTTCTAAAAATCATTTTCTTTGATGATAGGCATCGATCGTGCACACCGCTTTTTACATGCCCCTCAATTCACCACTCATTTTTTTTTTTCTTTTCATGGGCATTGGCCTTGCTTTTACCAGGCACACTACTTTTTCATGCCCCTTAGTTCTATTTTGATTTCAGTTCTTGCGCACAATGTGTGTGTCAAGTATACCTTAAATGACACTCGAATCTTCAAGGGTCTTCATCTGTCTCTTGCCTTGCCCCAGTGTGGGGGATGATCACCAACTGGGTTTAAAAGAAACGAAATCACAGGCTCAAGTGGGCTATGCAAAGGATATAAGTGTGTAGGATAGTGAAAGAAACGCTCTTCGTCATCCTTAGGCACTTAAATTACCACATGAATTCAATGTAAAAGCATAACTTGAAGATTAATGCAAGTGAGAGCAAGAAAATTTCCATTCATTTCACTCTCCTTCAATGTCACCTTACCTCCATTTGCCCCGATATGAGGTGGTTCTTGACAGGGGTAGTATGAAAGAAGTTCTTCAAGTGTTTAGGCTCAAAGAAGGGTTAAACAATGGTTCATTGTAAAGAAATGAACTGCCCTCATCATTTTAGTTGTCGTACTTCATGCAAGAAAACTCTTCATCTTGAAACACAAAATGTTTCCATACTCACCTCACAATGTATAGACGGGGACTGTGTATGGGATTAGGCTTGCCTTTCACACTTCATTTAGCATGTTCAAGTAACTCGGCATCTTTCACTGAATTATCCATTTTGATAAATTTCAAGTAGAATCGACGAATTACACATAATATTCTGAAATGATAAAAATGCCATGCTCTATTCTTGCACATTAAAAGATAAAGTCAAAGATGTTAAGTGTCCGTGTCTTGCCCCTCTTTGCAAGGGAACTCATAGAGATTCCTTAAATGTGCGCAGAGCTGCACCGAAACATAAAGCAGATAATTAAAAGAAACAAACAGGGTAAATTAAATGCATGCTGGAAAATTATTTTATTTTGAATTTTTTTTCAAGGGAACATGAAGAAGCCCAGCCTTCAGAATTAGCTCCTTACCGTTTTCTTTTTGGTAGGATTTCATCACAGGGCTAGTTTGGTATACTTCAACATGCCCTTAAAACATGAAAAATCTCCATGCGTTTTATTGGATGAAAAGCAAATTACATTACTGAAATGAGGGAAATCCTAGAATTGAAAATGCAAATATGAAAAGCAATAAAGACTCCTGCGCAGAGGAGTGTCCTACTCTCGAGCTTCATCGATGAACAATTCAGTCATTCCTTCAAGTGTGTGCGGGATCATCTATGCCACCCCATCCATCTGGGATGATATCATGTGGGTTGAGGTAGGAGCTGGAAGGAGCTGGAAGGAGCTGAATACTTTACATAGTAATCGAATTTGCCACTTGGTTGCCCTGTGGTGTCCATCACTTCGCTTCCTTATGCATCATCTGAAACATGGTGGGCTCAAGATCAAAATTAAAAATGGCATTCACAGCTTTCCGGGTGGTCAATGAGTGGGTTATTCGGGATGTTCGGCTGTGCATCGCGGAATGAGACCACATTGGCATCCAAAAGATTTTGGATTTTTTGTGTTGCGTATGGCAATCGTCAATGAATGCCCCACCTCTCCCATATGATAAGCACATGTCTTGGACGGATCATAGTTGGGGAAACGTTCGGGATTAGATCGCTTAGGCTCCTTAGCGAGTAATCCTTTCTTTTGAAGGGTTGGCAAGATCTTTGACAATGGCTTAGGAAGATGTGTAAATTGACGCCCGGGAAGAGTTCTTCGCTGGCCAAAGAATGGTCGTGTTCCTCCCCGATGGGTGTTCGAGGTAGGGCGAGGTGGTTGCATATAAGCTGCATTAACCTCCGCTACAAGTTCCTTATCCTTCTTGATTGAGACTCTTCCATATGAGCTGGTTTGATCAGATGCCCATCCATCACGCAATGCTACTTCAATTCGCTCACCAACAGGGATTAGCCGATTGAATGACTCGGGCAATCGATCCCAAAGATTCGATTTCGATACTCAAAGCGGGAGTGTCTTCATGAACAAATCCATCAGCTCCTTTTCGTCGGCTCTGAGTTATCCGAGCGGCTACGCCCTCCATCTTGTGACATATGCCTTGAAAGATTCCGTCCTCTTCTTCTGCATGAAGTAAATCTTCTCGAGAAGGAGTGACATCAATATTATACTTGTATTGCTTGAAGAAGGCATCCGTCAAGTCCTCCCAAGTCTCCAGCCAGATTAATCTTTTTCATGATGTACCATTGCAGCGATGGTCCTGTCAGCTTGCTTGAAATTGTTGAATCATCAAGGGGATGTTATCAACATATTGGGTCATCCCGACCACATAAGTCTCAGATGGATCTTTGGGCAAGAGGTGCCATCATACTTCTCAAAGTCCGGCATTTTGAACTTCTTTGGCATCTTGATCTTTGCATAATGGGACAGATCAGTCGGGTCTTGGCTAAATGAACCCCGCAATTGCTTAAGTTTCTCCTCGATTTTTATCAAGCGTTTTTCCCGCTCGTTTTTGGTACACTGAAGGTATCACTTGCACCTCATCATCAACAACAATTTGAGGCACGTCAGTAATTTTCTCCTTGGAGGAATCATCAGAGGTAGATAGGCCACTTGTGGATGTATTCTTGCCTTTATCTCTCGGATCAACTGTATTCTTGCCTTTATCTTTTGGATCAACCATGGGAGCCTGTTGTGGTAACACCACTTCAACTTGCGGGGCTGGTGGAGCAGTGTTTGCTTGAGAGAATCGATTTGCTTAGAGAGCCGCTCAAGAACATTCATGACTTGTTTCATCTCCGATTCAAGGGCAGCAACGCGAGCTTGTTCAGCAACATGTATTTGTTCAGTGTTATCAGCCATTGTTGCTCTAGAACGGGTACGGATTGGTGATCTTGGATTAGCCGTGTTGTCACCTATCAATGTAAAAATAATGCAGTAAGTATCACAACAAATGAGATTGGTCCATGACAACGGTCTAATCGCCTCATTTTATTTGGAATTTGAATAAAATTTTCTAACTAAGAATTGAAATTCAAGTCCCTAAACATTGAACTAAGAAACAAAAACCAAAACATTTTATATATGCTTTCGGAACCCAATGTCTTGCGAAGCTTTTTATTTTCGACTTCAATCATTTCCATTTTTTGCTCAAGATGCTCAATCGTGCCTCGCTGAATGGGCTTCTTAGTCACATCGTGACCACTGGACGTAAGGCCTAGTCACCTTGATCTAATTGGTCCAACCACATTTTGAGCTCTTTTTGGGAGAGGAAATAAATTGTACGTTGGTTTTCCCCATTGCACATAAAACAAGATTGACCACGAAACCTATTGTCATGGACCAACAAAAATGCAAGTAAGTAAATTGCAAAAGTGAGAATTTAAACAACTTACTTTCACTGGGAAGGGATGACAATCACATAGACACACACATGAAATGTGAGGCTCGATTTCTATCTAGATGGCTTAACAAAATGGAGCTAAGAGGATGATCCGACCGTTGCAGCCTCGCATTAACGTGTGTCGTCCTCCTAACCCGGCTCGCCGAATGGAATGTCTAATATCACGCAGTCTCGCGGATATGGACAAAGACATTCGACACCATGAAGAACTTTCGGGGAAGAGAAGGTCAACCTCTATATAGCAAGCCTCGCTTTAGAGGAAGTATCCTTCTCAACACCATCCTAAGAATCCTATCGCAGCCTGTGTCCGGCAAAGCAGGTCGTGTGTGTAATAGTGTAGTGCTAAAAACAATAAAACATGCACAACAGTTTAATTGCAAACGGCACTTCTATAATTTAAATTCAACCATCCATCCTTAACTCCAACCCGCAACACAAGGGTTAGCAAAGACTACTCCCTTATACCTCCCATCTGCAAAAACATTTAACACTTCATGTTAGGAGCGTACCTTGTTTCCATGCTGCCAAACAAAAATATTTTTCTTAAAAAATAAAACAGGCCTATGTCCACTATGAGTTTTAACTCGTCCCCAATGGAGTCGCCAAGCCGTCGCGACCTATATTTTCAGGGCAATCCTAAAGTTTAGGTTAATGGATTACTAAGTCCTAAGACTTGGCTCGGACCCTCCCAAGTCCTACCAATCGCGACTTGATAGAAATTAATTCATTTAAACATGCAATTTCAATTTGGAGCCGCCACTAACCAATTAGGGCTGGTTAGAAACCCAAGTAAAGTATGGGAGAATACTTTACTATTGCAAACCAGAGATTCAATAGGTCCGGGGACATGATTACGCTAGATTAATCTAACGCCCTTTCGGTACCTTTTATTTTAATTTCAAAAATATTTTGCAGGCAATGTTGATTAATTTAAACCTAGATTACTAACATGCAAATGGTGGTCATGCGGGTGCACACCGCAAAATAACATTCCATAAAAAAAAAAATGCTAATAAAAATGCATGCCCTAAACATGATTTCTAAATGACAAGACAACTAATTTTTCTTTTTTTCTTTTTTGAAAAAAATTAATTATATGCAATCTTAATCTAAATTTAATATGCATGGATTTTACTTTAACGATATGTGAGATGCAATTCATATGGTATGACTTAAACTTATTACTATATGTATGCAATCTAATTTTTATAATCCTAAATATGCATATGCTACATGATATGGGATGAATGACATGATATTTCTACATGCATGCTCTTTTTTATGATTTTTTTTTATGATGATTCATTTTTTAATGCATATATGCAACCTTTGCTAAATAATGATGATATGAGATTAATTATAAATTAACCTATTAACTAACCAAGGAAATGACTTTTGTGTTTTCTTCTTCTTTTTAATATGACTTAATAATTCTTATTTAAAAATAATATAACGATGGAATACTAATCTTTTTTTTTTTTTTTTTTTTTTAAAACTACATGATGGGAATATTAAAACATTAATCTATGACCTACTAACTAGAGTGCAACATGTGGTGTGATTTATATGACCTAAATAACATTTTTATTTCTTCTTCTTTTTTTGTTTTATTAAAGGAAAATCATCCTAATTCTAAATGAATCTTACAAAATGCAAAAGCTTTAAATATGAAATGCATATGGACCTAGGTACTTAAATTCTAGATATGCATAATATGTGAGGAGCAAATAATGATGATGCACCAAAATATAATTCATCAATGTATATCAATGACATATATCTTAATGCAAGTCAATAATGCAAAGCAAACCATAAATTTGTCATAAAGATTAAAATAATCAAAAATCTAACCCGACGTCTCGCGGCTTAATATTTTTGATTATCATAACTTAATATGACAAATTTTCCAATTGATAATAAATCAAAACAAATCAAGTTAGAATAAAAATAATAAGTAAATAATAATAAAAAAAACTATGAAACCAAATACCTAAAAATTTACCTAGTCTAACTCACGGTGGGACTTGAAGAAATGGCGAGGAAGCAAGATAATGGCTGAACTGCGATGGTGGCTCGCCGTTCGGAACAAGGGCTGTCCGTCTGAGCTCCGGCGAGGTTCGGAAGTCACCTGCACTGCAGCAAAACAGAAAAGGCAGCAGATGGTTCTCGTTTGGGCGTGGAGCCGGCGTTGGTTGTTGCGAGGTGAGGATGCGGCTTCAACCGAGGAAGAGGCTCCAACGCGGTGGTGAGCGATGGGCTGAACTCGGCACGCGGGGACGCGAGCCGTGGTAGCGGCGGCGGTGAGGCGTGGCACGGCCGCGAAGCGTTGTAGTGGTAGACAGATGGGCCGAGGCGCGGCGCCGGTGTTCGTGGCGCATCCGATGCCGGGTGGCGGCTCGGGCGACCGGTGCGTCGCGGCGGAAGTCACCGCCGAGGGGGATTCGACAGGCGATCGGGGACGACACGGATGGAGTGGCGAGGGCTGGCGTCGGCCTCCTGGGTCGCGAGCAGCAGCGACTTCGCGGACCGGCGTAGGCTTTCAGATGCGATGGCGCTCGGAGGCAAGATCGGGGACAGCGTCGGGGCGAGTCCGGCGAGGTGGCGATAGCTGCGCAGCGCTGGTACGGGCGTCGACGGTTGCAAGCGTTGAATGGTCGCCGTAGACGAGACGCGGGCGGGGCGGCGTTCGAGCAAAGCAGCCTCCCCTTGGGCGAGACAGAGCAAGGGCGTCGGCGTCGGGGCGAGCTTGCTGGTGCAGAGGTGCGGTGGAGCGGGCAGTCGTCGGGCTTCAAACGGCGTTGATCGCACGATGGTGGTGTGGTGGCGGACGAGAAAGAACACCGTGTAGAGCAGAAGCGAAATGAGGAAGAAGTGAACAAGAGGGGTCTTGTCAACTTTTTCCTTTGTTTTTTCTCCTCTCTCCCTCACGTCACTTCTCTCTCGCTCTCTTTCGTACACTTTTTCTGACTTTTCCTTCAGCAGATTTTCCTCAAAGGCACGAACGAAAAGCTATGAAAAACCTTTCATTCTTTTTTCTTCTTCCGAACCCCGAGAAGCCCCCACACTTTTTCTTTCTCTTTCAGTTTTCTATTTTTTTTCGACGAACAATCAAGAGAACCCCCGCCAAGGTGAAGAAGAACCCTCTATTTATAAAGCGAAAATTCGAGTTTGTTTCGCCGGTAGAGATTTTTGCTCAACCTCTCGCCGGTGGAGATTTTCGCTCAACTTCTCCAACAAAGAAATGGCTCCAAAATCCGGCAGTTGAGTTTTTTTGAATTTTGAAATGAAAATATATTTTCAACAACAAAGATTTTTCAAAAACTGAATTTTATTTAATTTATTATTTTCTTAAAAAAATATTAGGTGTCAATCAGCGCCCTCTTTGAAGGGAAGCTCGTAGAGGTTTCCTTCAAAGATAAATGACACCTAAATTTAAACAATGCAAAATGAATATGCAAATGCTAATTGTAATGACCCTTTTTTTTTTTTTTTTTTGGAAAGAAATGGACTCAAATAAATGCGATGTCATGCAATAAAGAATGCCATGTAAATGCAATGATTTGGTCAAGAACATATATTTCAATGTGTCTATGCTCAATGAAATGCAAAATGCAAAATGAATATGGAATGCATATGCAAATGTTAATGACCTCTTTTTTCAAATAAATTTAATTCTTTTTGAAATGCAAGGTCATGCAATAATGCAATGCAACTGCAACAATTTTGTCAGGAACATAGATCTCAATGTGTCTATGACCAATTTAGAATGAAATGCAATTGCAAAGAAGAATATGTACCTACTGTACTTATCTGGAGATTCAAAAAACTATAATTGGGTGCGAAATGATTCCTACGAGACCTGACAAGCATCTAGAACTCTCTTTAGATAATTGAAAGGCTTAAAGTCTTTAGAGATCGGAACTCTCATCGATCCCAAGCACTGAATAACTTACCTTCAAGAAGGATAGAGTAGTTCTAGGCAGTCGGTGTTACATGTCCAGACCCGTACCATTCTACGGCCGCCTAAAATAGTAACATAACTTTATAAAGAAACTGTTTTCCCAGACCCGTACCATTCTACGGGCCGCCCAAAGGTGACAGTGTTTGGTTGTGTCTAGGACTCGTACCATTCTACGGTCGCCTAAACGGGGATTTACCTTCCAGACCCGTACCATTCTACGGTCGCCTGAACGGGATTCACTTTCTAGGACCCGTACCATTCTACGGTCGCCTAAAATAGGGAATAGGTGTTGTCGAGGACCCGTACCACTCTACGGTCGCCTTGACGGAGAATTGATTTTTCAGACCCGTACCATTCTACGGTCGCCCGAATGGGGAAACGCTTTTCCAGACCCATACCATTCTACGGTCGCTCTGTTAGAGCAATAAATGTTGTTTTAGGACCCGTACCATTCTACGGTCGCCTAAATCAAACTGAATCTGAAGAAAATCTTTGGGGGATTTGGGACTCTCATCAAATCCCAAGCACCTGGAAATTGCATCAAGTACTTAAAAATTCAAAACATCCGGAAATCACATCGACGCTCGAAAAGACAAATACTTGGAAGTCACATCAAGCATTTTAAAGGTTCAAATATCTCGAGTTCACACTAGACATTTGAAAATATTTTACTAAACATCCGGAAGTCACATCAGACATTTGGAAAGACAAACACTTGGAAGCCACATCAAGCATTTAAGGGTTCAAATATCTGAAGTTCACACTAGACATTTGAAAATATTTTATAAATGGGTACTTGGAATTCTCATCAAGCACCAAGATGACTGAACAAACTCAGGGTTTCAAAGCCAATTTTTTGGTCTTTGAGGAAAAATTCAATGATGGCTTTATCAAGCTTTCTACCTGGAAAAATTATCACAAGGACAATTTTCAGTTATAATGTGAATCTCTTGAACATGCTAAATGAGACACTTTTGGTGTGAAATTGCTTTTTCACTCGCTCTCATTTAGAGGGGTTATTTGTCCCAACCATTGATGCGGGAATATATCACTCAATCTTATCATCATCTTGTCGACAAGAGTTCAAATTTTCTTGCAATCGCACGATCTTACCAACGAGAGGTCTTTGACAAGGATTGTAATGTGGGCTTGGTCAATGGCTTAACAAAGGGATTCTTTGAGTCAAAGCAATTGAAAGAACAATTCTGTAATCATCTCCGGGTTTACAAGTCAAGAACCCCGCAAAATGAGAAAGAAATAATCTTGCTCGCACTTCTTCGAGCAATGCTTAAAACATATGAATTCCTATGTTAATTCAAGTGCCCTAATCTGAAGAGACTTTGTAAGGGACGTAACATAGGCTTGGTTCTTGGGTTTGAGAAACGAAAGGATCGTTAGGCTCAAAGATGTGTGTAATGGGTAAGAGTTGGTGATCATCTTGACATTACCACCAGTTTTCTTCGCCACGGATTGTCTTTTTTGACAAATTTCTTTATTGGCTCAAGAGTTTATCATTGATGCCAATGATTGTTCAACTAGAGATCTTTTCTAAAAATCATTTTCTTTGATGATAGGCATCGATCAGCACACCGTTTTTACATGCCCCTCAATTCACCAGTCATTTTTTTTTCTTTTCATGGGCATTGGCCTTGCTTTTACCAGGCACACTACTTTTTCATGCCCCTTAGTTCTATTTTGATTTCAGTTCTTGCGCACAATGTGTGTGTCAAGTATACCTTAAATGACACTCGAATCTTCAAGGGTCTTCATCTGTCTCTTGCCTTGCCCTAGTGTGGGGGATGATCACCAACTGGGTTTAAAAGAAACGAAATCACAGGCTCAAGTGGGCTATGCAAATGATATAAGTGTGTAGGATAGTGAAAGAAACGCTCTTCGTCATCCTTAGGCACTTAAATTACCACATGAATTCAATGTAAAAGCATAACTTGAAGATTAATGCAAGTGAGAGCAAGAAAATTTCCATTCATTTCACTCTCCTTCAATGTCACCTTACCTCCATTTGCCCCGATATGAGGTGGTTCTTGACAGGGTAGTATGAAAGAAGTTCTTCAAGTGTTTAGGCTCAAAGAAGGGTTAAACAATGGTTCATTGTAAAGAAATGAACTGCCCTCATCATTTTAGTTGTCGTACTTCATGCAAGAAAACTCTTCATCTTGAAACACAAAATGTTTCCATACTCACCTCACAATGTATAGACGGGGACTGTGTATGGGATTAGGCTTGCCTTTCACACTTCATTTAGCATGTTCAAGTAACTCGGCATCTTTCACTGAATTATCCATTTTGATAAATTTCAAGTAGAATCGACGAATTACACATAATATTCTGAAATGATAAAAATGCCATGCTCTATTCTTGCACATTAAAAGATAAAGTCAAAGATGTTAAGTGTCTGTGTCTTGCCCCTCTTTGCAAGGGAACTCATAGAGATTCCTTAAATGTGCGCAGAGCTGCACCTGAAACATAAAGCAGATAATTAAAAGAAACAAACAGGGTAAATTAAATGCATGCTGGAAAATTATTTTATTTTGAATTTTTTTTCAAGGGAACATGAAGAAGCCCGGCCTTCGTAATTAGCTCCTTACCGTTTTCTTTTGGTAGGATTTCATCACAGGCTAGTTTGGTATACTTCAACATGCCCTTAAAACATGAAAAATCTCCATGCGTTTTATTGGATGAAAAGCAAATTACATTACTGAAATGAGGGAAATCCTAGAATTGAAAATGCAAATATGAAAAGCAATAAAGACTCCTGCGCAGAGGAGTGTCCTACTCTCGAGCTTCATCGATGAACAATTCAGTCATTCCTTCAAGTGTGTGCGGGATCATCTATGCCACCCCATCCATCTGGGATGATATCATGTGGGTTGAGGTAGGAGCTGGAAGGAGCTGGAAGGAGCTGAATACTTTACATAGTAATCGAATTTGCCACTTGGTTGCCCTGTGGTGTCCATCACTTCGCTTCCTTATGCATCATCCGAAACATGGTGGGCTCAAGATCAAAATTAAAATGGCATTCACAGCTTCCGGGTGGTCAATGAGTGGGTTATTCTGGATGTTCGGCTGTGCATCGCGGAATGAGACCACATTGGCATCCAAAAGATTTTGGATTTTGTGTTGCAAAACGTATGGCAATCGTCAACGTAATGCCCCACCTCTCCCATATGATAAGCACATGTCTTGGACGGATCATAGTTGGGGAAACGTTCGGGATTAGATCGCTTAGGCTCCTTAGCGAGTAATCCTTTCTTTTGAAGGGTTGGCAAGATCTTTGACAATGGCTTAGGAAGATGTGTAAATTGACGCCCGGAAGAGTTCTTCGCTGGCCAAAGAATGGTCGTGTTCCTCCCCGATGGGTGTTCGAGGTAGGGCGAGGTGGTTGCATATAAGCTGCATTAACCTCCGCTACAAGTTCCTTATCCTTCTTGATTGAGACTCTTCCATATGAGCTGGTTTGATCGATGCCCATCCATCACGCAATGCTACTTCAATTCGCTCACCAACAGGATTAGCCGATTGAATGACTCTAAGATCGATCCCAAAGATTCGATTTCGATACTCGCGGGAGTGTCTTCATGAACAAATCCATCAGCTCCTTTTCGTCGGCCTGAGTTATCTCGAGCGGCTACGGCCCTCCATCTTGTGACATATGCCTTGAAAGATTCCGTCCTCTTCTTCTCGGCGAAGTAAATCTTCTCGAGAAGGAGTGACATCAATATTATACTTGTATTGCTTGAAGAAGGCATCCGTCAAGTCCTCCCAAGTCTCCAAGCAGATTAATCTTTTTCATGATGTACCATTGCAGCGATGGTCCTGTCGCCAGCTTGCTTGAAATTGTTGAATCATCAAGGGGATGTTATCAACATATTGGGTCATCCCGACCACATAAGTCCGTAGATGGATCTTTGGGCAAGAGGTGCCATCATACTTCTCAAAGTCCGGCATTTTGAACTTCTTTGGCATCTTGATCTTTGCATAATGGGACAGATCAGTCGGGTCTTGGCTAAATGAACCCCGCAATTGCTTAAGTTTCTCCTCGATTTTTATCAAGCGTTTTTCCTGCTCGCTTTTTTGGTACAGCTGAAGGTATCACTTGCACCTCATCATCAACAACAATTTGAGGCACGTCAGTAATTTTCTCCTTGGAGGAATCATCGAGGTAGATAGGCCACTTGTGGATGTATTCTTGCCTTTATCTCTCGGATCAACCGTATTCTTGCCTTTATCTTTTGGATCAACCATGGGAGCTCGTTGTGGTAACACCACTTCAACTTGCGGGGCTGGTGGAGCAGTGTTTGCTTGAGAGAATCGATTTGCTTAGAGAGCCGCTCAAGAACATTCATGACTTGTTTCATCTCCGATTCAAGGGCAGCAACGCGAGCTTGTTCAGCAACATGTATTTGTTCAGTGTTATCAGCCATTGTTGCTCTAGAACGGGTACGGATTGGTGATCTTGGATTAGCCGTGTTGTCACCTATCAATGTAAAAATAATGCAGTAAGTATCACAACAAATGAGATTGGTCCATGACAACGGTCTAATCGCCTCATTTTATTTGGAATTTGAATAAAATTTTCTAACTAAGAATTGAAATTCAAGTCCCTAAACATTGAACTAAGAAACAAAAACCAAAACATTTTATATATGCTTTCGGAACCCAATGTCTTGCGAAGCTTTTTATTTTCGACTTCAATCATTTCCATTTTTTGCTCAAGATGCTCAATCAGTGCGCTCGCTGAATGGGCTTCTTAGTCACATCGTGGACCACCGGACGTAAGGCCTAGTCACCTTGATCTAATTGGTCCAACCACATTTTGAGCTCTTTTTGGGAGAGGAAATAAATTGTACGTTGGTTTTCCCCATTGCACATAAAACAAGATTGACCACGAAACCTATTGTCATGGACCAACAAAAATGCAAGTAAGTAAATTGCAAAAGTGAGAATTTAAACAACTTACTTTCACTGGGAAGGGATGACAATCACATAGACACACACATGAAATGTGAGGCTCGATTTCTATCTAGATGGCTTAACAAAATGGAGCTAAGAGGATGATCTGACCGTTGCAGTCTCGCATTAACGTGTCAGGTCCTCCTAACCCGGCTCAGTCGAATGGAATGTCTAATATCACGCAGTCTCGCGGATATGGACAAAGACATTCGACACCATGAAGAACTTTCGGGAAGAGAAGGTCAACCTCTATATAGCAGTCTCGCTTTAGAGGAAGTATCCTTCTCAACACCATCCTAAGAATCCTATCGCAGCCTGTGTCCCGCAGCAGGTCGTGTGTGTAATAGTGTAGTGCTAAAAACAATAAAACATGCACAACAGTTTAATTGCAAACGGCACTTCTATAATTTAAATTCAACCATCCATCCTTAACTCCAACCTCGCAACACAAGGGTTAGCAAAGACTACTCCCCTTATACCTCCCATCTCGCAAAAACATTTAACACTTCATGTTAGGAGCGTACCTTGTTTCCATGCTGCCAAACAAAAATATTTTTCTTAAAAAAATAAAACAGGCCTATGTCCACTATGAGTTTTAACTCTGTCCCCAATGGAGTCGCCAAGCTGTCGCGACCTATATTTTCAGGGCAATCCTAAAGTTTAGGTTAATGGATTACTAAGTCCTAAGACTTGGCTCGGACCCTCCCAAGTCCTACCAATCGCGACTTGATAGAAATTAATTCATTTAAACATGCAATTTCAATTTGGAGCCGCCACTAACCAATTAGGGCTGGTTAGAAACCCAAGTAAAGTATGGGAGAATACTTTACTATTGCAAACCAGAGATTCAATAGGTCCGGGACATGATTACGCTAGATTAATCTAACGCCCTTTCGGTACCTTTTATTTTAATTTCAAAAATATTTTGCAGGCAATGTTGATTAATTTAAACCTAGATTACTAACATGCAAATGGTGGTCATGCGGGTGCACAATCAGTAAAATAACATTCCAAAAAAAATGCTAATAAAAATGCATGCCCTAAACATGATTTCTAAATGACAAGACAACTAATTTTTCTTTTTTTCTTTTTTGAAAAAAATTAATTATATGCAATCTTAATCTAAATTTAATATGCATGGATTTTACTTTAACGATATGTGAGATGCAATTCATATGGTATGACTTAAACTTATTACTATATGTATGCAATCTAATTTTTATAATCCTAAATATGCATATGCTACATGATATGGGATGAATGACATGATATTTCTACATGCATGCTCTTTTTATGATTTTTTTATGATGATTCATTTTTTAATGCATATATGCAACCTTTGCTAAATAATGATGATATGAGATTAATTATAAATTAACCTATTAACTAACCAAGGAA
Source organism: Eucalyptus grandis (assembly GCF_016545825.1). Taxonomy (NCBI): domain Eukaryota; kingdom Viridiplantae; phylum Streptophyta; class Magnoliopsida; order Myrtales; family Myrtaceae; genus Eucalyptus; species Eucalyptus grandis. Next base: position 35,597,863 of record NC_052617.1, on the reverse strand, counting down.
ATGACTTTTGTGTTTTCTTCTTCTTTTTAATATGACTTAATAATTCTTATTTAAAAAATAATATAACGATGGAATACTAATCTTTGTTTTTTTTTTTTTTTTTTTTTTAAAAACTACATGATGGGAATATTAAAACATTAATCTATGACCTACTAACTAGAGTGCAACATGTGGTGTGATTTATATGACCTAAATAACATTTTTATTTCTTCTTCTTTTTTTTGTTTTATTAAAGGAAAATCATCCTAATTCTAAATGAATCTTACAAAATGCAAAAGCTTTAAATATGAAATGCATATGGACCTAGGTACTTAAATTCTAGATATGCATAATATGTGAGGAAATAATGATGATGCACCAAAATATAATTCATCAATGTATATCAATGACATATATCTTAATGCAAGTCAATAATGCAAAGCAAACCATAAATTTGTCATAAAAGATTAAAATAATCAAAATCTAACCCGACGTCTCGCGGCTTAATATTTTTGATTATCATAACTTAATATGACAAATTTTCCAATTGGATAATAAATCAAAACAAATCAAGTTAGAATAAAAATAATAAGTAAATAATAATAAAAAAAACTATGAAACCAAATACCTAAAAATTTACCTAGTCTAACTCACGGTGGGACTTGAAGAAATGGCGAGGAAGCGTAATGGCTGAACTGCGATGGTGGCTCGCCGTTCGGAACAAGGGCTGTCCGTCTGAGCTCCGGCGAGGTTCGGAAGTCACTGCACGCAAAGAAAACAGAAAAAGGCAGCAGATGGTCTGTTTTGGGCGTGGAGCCGGCGTTGGTTGTTGCGCAGGTGAGGATGCGGCTTCAAGCGAGGAAGAGGCTCCAACGCGGTGGTGAGCGACAGGCTGAACTCGGCACGGCGGGGGACGCGAGCGTGGTAGCGGCGGCGGTGAGGCGTGGCACGGGCTGCTGAAGCGTTGTAGTGGTAGACAGATGGGCTGAGGCGCGGCGCCGGGTGTTCGTGGCGTCAGTCCGATGCTGGCTGGCGGCTCGGGCGGCTGGTGCGTCGCGGGCGGAAGTCACCAGCGAGGGGGATTTGACAGGCCGATCGGGGACGACACGGATGGAGTGGCGAGGGCTGGCGTCGGCCTCCCGGGTCGCGAGCAGAGCGACTTCGCGGACCGGCGTAGGCTTTCGGATGCGATGGCGCTCGGAGGCAAGATCGGGGACAGCGTCGGGGCGAGTCCGGCGAGGTGGCGATAGCTGCGCAGGCTGCTGGTACGGGCGTCGACGGTTGCAAGCGTTGAATGGTCGCCGTAGACAGAGACGCGGGCAGGGGCGGCGTTCGAGCAACAGCAGTTCCCCTTGGGCAGAGACAGAGCAAGGGCGTCGGCGTCGGGGCGAGCTTGCTGGTGCAGAGGTGCGGTGGAGCGGGCAGTCGTCGGGCTTCAAACGGCGTTGATCGCACGATGGTGGTGTGGTGGCGGACGAGCAAAGCAACACCGTGTAGAGCAGAAGCGAAATGAGGAAGAAGTGAACAAAGTAGGGGTCTTGTCAACTTTTTCCTTTGTTTTTTTCTCCTCTCTCCCTCACGTCACTTCTCTCTCGCTCTCTTTTCGTACACTTTTTCTGACTTTTCCTTCAGCAGATTTTCCTCAAAGGCACGAACGAAAAAGCTATGAAAAACCTTTCATTCTTTTTTCTTCTTCCGAACCCCGAGAAGCCCCCACACTTTTTTCTTTCTCTTTCAGTTTTCTATTTTTTTTCGACGAACAATCAAGAGAACCCCGCCAAGGTGAAGAAGAACCCTCTATTTATAAAGCGAAAATTCGAGTTTGTTTCGCCGGTAGAGATTTTTGCTCAACCTCTCGCCGGTGGAGATTTTCGCTCAACTTCTCCAACAAAGAAATGGCTCCAAAATCCGGCAGTTGAGTTTTTTTGAATTTTGAAATGAAAATATATTTTCAACAACAAAGATTTTTCAAAAACTGAATTTTATTTAATTTATTATTTTCTTAAAAAAAATATTAGGTGTCAACACTAATGTAAATTGAATAGGATCTTAATCTAGCTAGATAAGTTTCACATTTTACCTAATTTCGAATTTCATGAAAAATACAAAAAATGACATAGGTTGACTTAGTTTTATTTTCTAGGATAGATTGCATTCTTTTAAGAAAAAGAAAGACAAGAAAAAATGTCACATGCACGTCATTAGGATTAGATTCATTGAAATGCCTGTCATGTGGTAGTTGTTGCTAGGTCCATCCAATTAGAAATTACATGTCATTAGAGTTAGGTCATTTAGTTAATATTGCATTGCATATTGCATGATTTTCATTAATTAAGTGAAAACAAAAAAAAAAAGAAATTGCGTGTTAATTAGAAACCATATCTAGGGTTGTTTATGTGGATTTTAATTTAACATTGCAGATACTTTCGTTGCTTGGAGGTAAGTTTTTGCAATTTATTTATTGTTTATCTAGGTGTTAAATTGGTGGTTTATACATGCGCAAGATAACCTCACATGTTAGGGAAATAGATTTAAAATCAATTCAAGCTGCTTGCCAAACATTTTTGAAAATAAAAGAATGGTACCGAAAGGGCATTAGAGGAATCTAGTGTAACCAAGTCCCCGTAGCCATAGTCTCTTGTTCGTAGGAGTAAAGTGAAACTCCCGTTAATTTACTTGGGTTTCTAATCGACCCACCAAAAATAGATTAGTGGCGACTCTTGATTAAAAAATCAATTGCATGCTAAGAACTTGAACCTAAGTCGCGAATTAATATGAGCTTGGGAGAGCCGAGTTAAGTTTAGGCTTAATAATCCATTAGCCAAACTCTAGGTGGTTCACACCAGAAAAAAAATTGGTCGCGACACTCAAAAAATTGAAGTATTTATAAACTTGACCAAATCTAATATTACATTACTTATTGATCTAAGACTCGGATAATTTTTTGTACTTTGATGCATGCAGTCGAGAGACAATCTGACCGGCACTACCATTTCTAAGTAAGGTCTTGAAACAAATCTTTCCTAATTGATTGATGGTTAAATGAGTGGATACGTAGGGGCAAGGTTTGTTTTCATCAATCTCACCAATAATGCAACACTTGAAATGTGTTATCATGAGTATTCATACAACATTTTATTTGATTTTCTCTACAAATAAACAGTTTTAACTTAATGCTAAGTCATAATTTACAAGGTCATCAATTATAAGGCTATTGTGATTTTGCCTTTATTTCCTTTTTGTGTACCTATAATTTTCATTTTAACTTACAAGTATATCTAAAAAAATTTAGACTGAATTTTGAAATAGGCAAGAGAAACATGCATCATAGCAACTAAAAATAAAAGTCTTAAATTCACTGTATGGTACCAATTCAGTTATAAAATTTTTAATTTAATCAATTTAGTTATAAACATTTCGATGATTTACCAATGTAGTTATTTGGAGTAAATTTGAGTGGAAAGTGCAAGCGCTAATGTGAATAATTTTTGCGATTCTCTTTTTAATTTTTCTGAATTTTTTCCTCTTTCCTTTTCTTTTGTCCCCTTTTTTCTTTTTCTTTTTTCAATTCCCTCTACCAGTTTGCAGCTTTGGTGGTTGTGACATCCCCAGCACATCATAGCTGACATAGTTATCCAATTCTTTCCACTTTTTAAGCATGCAGAATCGTTTTTAGACCAATAATAACTCAAAACATAAGACACTTAAAAAATGCACATGGAGATATAAATCAGGCTAATATATTTCATTTCTTTATCTATTTACATTTAGATGACATGGTTAGTATACTAGGGATTTCAAAAACCGATCATCTTGAACTTCATAAATGTACACCCATGATACCATCCCAACCCTGAGACCGCCTATACATGTCTAGCCACCTAGCCTCCAATATTAGTATGCCCAACAGTCATTGCCCGGATTCCAAAAATGCTGCTTCACCTTCTTGCCCCTGCTTAGTCAATCGTACTACCACCATCGTCGTCTCCATCACCACCTGGATGGGGGATCGGTCCTACCACCTATCCTCCTACATGTGCGTAGACTGCCATGAAACCCATAAGTACTAGGCTCATCAAAGCTCCTATATCGACAGACAGTGTCGCTATGCATTAGATGAAAGTGATGTCTAAGAAATCCGAATCCACAAACTCGAAAAAATCCCAAATGAGGTCCACCAATATCCCAAAATTGATGGAGGTAGAGGCAGGAAGGATTGGCATGTTTACTACTGATCTGAAAAAGGATAATCAACAACCAGTAAGTATTAACTCAATAAGCAGAAAGTCCACTGGTCTATACTACATAAACCAATCACTCTATTGCCAAGGAAAGCCTCTATGTAAAGCATAGGGAATAATTTTCAAATCAACTTGCCTAAGAACCTTTTCAAAGGCAACACAGTAAATCAATAAGAGAAGTAGCTTTTCCAAACATGTAATCAATAACCCAAATGGAATTTAAAAGTACTAAGACTATATATATTCAATATGAATGCATGCAGCCACCATCTTCCTAGGAACCCCATTATCTCTCAGGTATCTTGGACCCATTCGGCATCAAGAGGACATCCGGAAACCAGGCATCCAAAGGAACCCAATTATTCCCCCAGGCATCCCTATAACAACTCAGGGCATTGTCATCCCAAATTCCAACAGCATCCCAAGTCACATACTCACACCACACCATATTCACACCATAATGGAGCAATTCCATAATTCAATTTAAAATGCCATTATCCTTATTACTGTCAAGGGAACTCAAGTGTAGAACCAACAAATATTCATTCGCTTATAAACCACTAGACTAATATAACTCAATTTTAGACAATATCGGACAAGTTGCAAGAAGAACTCCATTCCAAGTCCCCAAACTTGCCCTATAATGGCGTTCCATATGCCTTTGGAAATTGAAACGTTGTCTAGGTAAATGGTTTTTCAAAAATTATGAAATTTCAACATAAGATAGACAAGACCCAAAGGAACATTTTCCGTGAAGGAATCGAAGTCTAATTCAGCTTATATGATACTATATAATTTTTTGAAATCGAACTGAAGCAGTAATCTGGCCAATATCAGTACCAAAAATGACATCGTTTCACCAACTAAACAATTTCGAAAAATTCTAGAAATTTTATGTGGTAGTTCAAGATGTACTCTACGACTTTTTTTGAAGGACGCCTTAAATTTCTTGACCAAAAATCCTGTGGAAAATGGAAATTGGGGGAAGGCCGGTTCAGTGCCAGCAAAAACAGATTATACACCCGATTGTTTTTTAAATATATTTTTGTCATATAAAATCCAAAAAATCTGAATTTAAAGTATGTTGTAGAACGGATGACTTTTGTGAAGGACGCCCCAAGGGATCCACATCACACAAGTCAATACAAAATTATTAGCAAAACTAGGGGTCGTACCGAAACCAAACCTGACTTAGACAACGTTCCCTATTTTGGCTCAAGTTTTTGGTATTTCTAATCCGCGTGCATGCTAGGTTTCAGCCAACCACACTTCTACGACACACATGCAGACTCGACAACTATGAATTCAACATTTTAGCTAGACGACTTTGCCAGAACTTCCAATTAGGTAGGAATATATGCAACATTTATAGAATTCATGGAAAATTCTAGGGAACTATCCTCGCCAAACATAATCGATTGACATAAGATAGAATGGAGGATATCCACTTACCTCGGATCCTAGAGGGCTGCGGTCACGATTCAGCAAGCTCCCGAGTTGTTGCTGTTCGAGCCAAGAAGACAGTGCTGCTGACGGTGGCAACGTGAACAGCTGGGCCGATACTTGATAGGAAAGAGCGAGCGAGGTCTGTGGCTGTTTCTTGGTGCGGGTAGAGATGAGATGAGGGGAATTGAGATGAATAGAGATGAAGGGAGGGATGAGGTGTAGTGGTTGGCATCGCTGGCTTCTGTGAGCGGCAGGGGGTTGCGGTGCAAGCGGAGGTGAAGTTGAAGTGAGAAATGGGAGAAACAGAGAAAGACTTAGGCGGTGAAAGCAAGAAGGAAACGAGCAGCTCCGTTCTTCTCTCTTCCAACTTAATCTTCACCGTGTCGCTGCTGTTGAGGTGTCGCCCGTTTGAAGAGAATGAAGGGGGGGTGACACGGAGCTAGTCTCCGTTGTTAACTCCGAGGGAAGACGTGGCAAGGGTGTTAGGTGTGCTGCGGTGTGAAGAGAGAACGAGGGAAAGGCTGGCTCTCTCTTTTGCCGCTTGTGGTCTTCGTGCCACGAGGACATATTCGGTGTAAGTTGCTGACCGGTTGACTTCCCTGCACGGTCTCACACCAACTGGGGTTCGTGAATGCTGCTAGTGCGGTGAGGTTGAGGTGGTGCTGGTGCTGGTGGTTGCTGTGGCGGCAGTCTGGTGGTGACGCGGTGTCAAGTTGGCATCACCGTGAAACGATGGCATTGCAATTGAGGCCGAGGTGACTCGGTAATGACAGGAACACAATTGGTGCAATCCGATGACGAGTTCAATGACGTGGCATGGACCGTTAAGCATTCAGGACTCACAATATATCAAGTGACAAATCCAAATGTCACAATGGTTGTCATACATAGGCGAGCATCATGGTCTCTTCGCCCACAGTGATGTTAACACTTAATTGTTAGCCGACACATCATATAAAGATAAAAACTAGAGATTATGAGTCCCTAATTGTAACAGGGCTTATTTCTAATCCAAAAAGAGTCTTTGTTTCCTCTCCCAAGGATGAGCTCAACATGTGGCAGAACAAACTAGACCAAACCGGTCGCAACTTTGTCCAATCCAAGATTGGTTGGCTGCTCCCTCTGTTGAAGATAGGAGCCCATTGCGGTCTCATTTGAGCGTTGGCACATTTTTTGTGCCCTAAAGTATCTACCTTCATATTCACATGAATTCACCTCAACTTTGGAAGAATATAACTTTATCATTGGGGAACCCTTGGACTCTGAATTAATTGGTTCACCTATCGAAATAGAGCCTACATCGATTTTATCTGATTTTCTGAGAATCAAAGATGATAAAGTGAGAAATTTTTTGAAAGGAAATCAAAATACTTGTTTGTTCTCATTTTTTGGATGAATGCTTTAACAATGCCCCATCATTTCAAATGAGTAGGATCTTCCTATTAATTTTCTCTTATTTCGTCGTTTTCCCTCATTGAAAGAGTGCTGTCCATCCTTCTGTCGCCAGAATAGTTGTGCAAGTGGGTGCGGGAATGAATTTTGTCAATACTATCTTGGCTAAAACATTCCTTTACCTCACTTGGTTCAAGGAAAATAGGGATAAGGCTTTCCAAGCTCCCCCAAACTTTTGCAAATTTGGTATCATAAAGGTTGTACATGAAATTAGAGATTTTAATCACCCAATTATGAAGTTTGAGGTGAGAAAGAACAAGCTCCATATTACCATTATTCCGAATGGTCAGCTTTCATGAAAAATCCAAGTCCTAAAGGTTTCTTATAGCCTGATAAGCGGTTCCAAGTCCATGAGGCACGGCTCACATGTGGAGATAGTGGACCGATTCCTTTGTTGGGATACCCAGATGCAATTGAGAACTACCCATACAGAGCGGCTCGTTGATATCAAGTCATGTAAGAACTCCCACGAGCATTGCGGACAAACCTGCTCCGAGCCGACTTCACCCATGAGGATCATGATTATGAAGATACTATTAGCTTGATTAAGTCAATGTGGAAAATGTGCCGGCCGCGGAAGCTGATATGGCCCGAGGAAGAGTTGAACGGTAAAGAGAGGAGATACTATACCTCCGCACAACAGATTTGTCAACACAAGATTTCTAATTACTCCTGAAGATACTTGAGGTGCCTGTGAAGTCTACCAATCATGCGGAGATTAAGCGCCTCAAGAGGAAAGCTGACCGAGCCCAAGACCGTGCTACACACTTGCCTCGATTGAATGGACGGTCACATCCGGAATTCGTCTTTGTATATAATAAAGCCAAGCAAAATGACTCAAATATATTGTTTTCCATGTTATTTTCTATCCAAGTTGGTTGTTTGGGGAATTGAGTAATTTTAGTTTATTTGTTTAGGGGATTTTAAGTTTTTACTTTCCTAGTCTTCATCTAGGAGTTCTACTTGAAGTGAGAACCATTTCATCAATGAATAAAGCAAAGCATTAGACCATTGTCATGAGCTAGTGTTTCATTTGAACTTTGTGCTTACATGTACTTGTTAATTTGAAATAGATGATTACAGACCCTCAACAATCACCCATCCACAAGCTTGTCAAGCAAAAATGATTGTTCAAAGTTTGGTGCGGAACCATGTCAATGATGTTGAAAGCGAAGTGGAGCAAAAGAACCATAGAGCATGACAGTACTAGCCGCTTCCCAAGCCTATGTCCATGATCTTACCTGTTCTCCTAGAAAAGGAGTTAATCACCAAAGAACCAAGATGTTCTACCCTTGAACATAGCATGTTTATTCTGCCCCCAAATTACCAATTTCGTATGGGGAATTTGGTTAGACAATTCAACAAACCATATGGAAAGAACTAGACGTGCATAATGAGACATGGCAGAATGATGAAAAAGGCAAGCTATATCCTATACACTGTCCCGGGATTATTCCTAGTAAGCTAAATGAAAAAAAAAATCAATATTTAAAAAATAAAGCATTGTCTCGTAAAAGGTACAATAACCGAAATGATAAGAAGCATTTCGCTCCTCCATCCTAACCACTATAGTTTATCCATTGCTTAGCCTTTTAGAGCCTAAACACTTGTGGAATTTTCCTTCATTTTGCTCCACCACGCAACGGGACAATACCGAAGGTACATCAATGTCATTAGGTGATGAAGATGAGCAGGGATTTTCTTGCTTTCACTTACATCAAGCTCCAAATACTTTTATTGCATATGAACTCCGCTAATCTAAGCGTCTTAAGATGACAAAGAGTGGCTATTTTTCTACCCTACACTCTTATGTCCTTTGTGTAGCCCAGTTGAGCTTACAATTTCTTTTTTTTCATTTTTTCTTTTTTTGACAAAAACCAAATTGATGATCATCTCCCACACTAGGGCAAGGTGGCTAAGTTATCATATCAAGACTCTGCCATCCGGAGCATCAGTGGGAGATGAAGACCCCGAGTGTCCATAGTGCCGAATCATCAGTGTAGCTAGTCTACAAATAAGCCAAAAAATATCGAAAAAAAAAATGAGTTAAAAAAAGAAAAAATTGTCAAAAGAGCATGTGTCAAAGTGGCTAAATTATTCCTAGTGAAACAGACAAAAGTCCTACATGTCTCGAGTAGTTTTAAAAGTCGGAGTCTCATGGCCGATAGAACATCTACTTGAGAAAACAATCCTCGATAGAGAAGAAGATGAATAGTGATAATGCTAGGCAAAAGAACGCTTCAAGTGCCATAACTTTGCTCAAAGGGACACGTAAGTACCATAACTTACGAAAGGTACATTCGAAGAAAAACGGATTACTTAAGTGCCACTCCGGCCAAAGTCCGGTCAAAATACCAACGTGGCATTTTTCTAACGAAGCGCACCTAAAACGACGTCGTTTTGCACGCGAATGTGATCAAATAATGCAAAAACGGTGTCGTTTTGGGTTGACATGGTAAAATTAAATAAATTAAATTAAATTAAATTTAGTTAAAATATTAAAAAAAATTTAAAATAATTTAATTAAAAATAAAAATAATAATAAAAAGATAATAATAATAATAAAAAGGGGTCGGCCATTAGCCACCACCAGGAAGGGCCAAAGCAATGGCAAGGGGAGGGTTGGCCGAGGTCGCCGGCCCGGCCGGGGAGCCGGCGACCCCGGCCGACCAGTGGCAATGGCTTATGAGCCCTTGCCCCGATCGGGGGCGAGGGTCGGCGGCCCTCGCCCGGTTGGGCCAAGGGCCACCGCCGCCGGGGTCACCCCAAGGGCGACGGCCCTTGGCCCGGCCCGGCGAGGGTCGCGACCCTTCCCATATCTGTGGCCAATGGCGAGGGCTCGCGATCCTCACCCAAATCTATCGAGGGTCGGCGGCCCTCGCCGACCGAAACAAGGGCCACCGCCCACCGAGGCGACCCCAAAGAAGTGGCGGCCCTTGGCCCGCCAGCGAGGGCCACCGACCTCACCGATCTAGGCGAGGGCTTGCGAGCCTCGCCACCGATCGGCCGAGGTCGTCCGCCCCGGCCAAGGCCCGGTGATCCCGGCCGACCCTCCCCTCGCCGTCGCCGGCCCTTCCCGACGGCGGCGGCGCGGCTAAGGGATGCCCTCGGCCACCTCCCCCTTTCTTTTTTATTTTTTATTTTTAAAATTTTAAAATTTTTTTTTTATATTTTAACTAAATTTAATTTATTGTTTATTATTTTTTAATATTTTAAATAAATTTAACTTTAAATTTAATTAAATTAATTTTTTATTATTATTTTACCACGTCAGCCCAAAACGACGTCGTTTTTGTATTATTTGGCCACGTCAGCATGCAAAACGGCATCATTTTAAGCTCCATTCGCCGGAAAAATGCCACGTTGCCATTTTGGCCGGACTTTGACCGGATTGGCACTCAAGTGATTCATTTTACTCCAATTTTGACAGTTAAATGTACCTTTCGTAAGTTATGGCATTTGTCCATTTGTGCAAAGTTATGGCACTCCAGGGTCCACACGTCGATAATGCTGAGATGATCACCGACTTCAACCCTTCCGATAGAAAATCTTTGAGCCCGATGAACCCTTTCATTGCTCAAACCTTAAACCAAGCCTATGTTACGTCTCTTACAAAGTCTCTTTAAATTATGGCATTCAAAATAATGTTGAGTCTCAAATGTTTATATGTATCACCTCAAGAAGTGCAAGCAAGATTATTTTTATTTATTTTTGCAGAGTTCTTGACTTGTAAACTTGAAAATAATTGCAAAGTATTTCTTTCATAGCCTCAATGTGAAAGTCCCTTTCGTTGAACCATTAACCAAGCCTTTATTATGATCCCGATAGACCTCTCAAAATGATAATGTTGTACCGCTTGCAAGAATAGTCAAATCCCTATCAATATAATGACAATAAGATGGAGTAGTTTTCATGATCCTACATTAATGGTCAGGATAAAACAACATTTTCAATAAGAGTGAGTTAAAAGCCCCTCATTCAACTTGTTCGGGATATCCACACTATAAGTCTAAACTAACTTCACTCAAACCCTTGTTGACTAGATTTTTCTTTTATCTGCTATCATTTATTGATAGATCTGTCAAACAAGTGGGTTATATCAAAATTGATTCATTTCTATATAATACAGATGTAATTACCCATGACTAGGAGGAAAAAAAAAACTCAAGTTATCTATACTTGACCCAACCCACATTACTTAAACACTTCTTTATTTAACTCAATTTAAGAAAATCTAAACACAAACTAATGTGAAAGCACAAAGTGAGCAAACACAAGATCGAGAGAAACCGAAGAGTCATGAAAGTGACTTGGGTCTAAAAATGTTATGAACTCATTTAACACCCATATTAAACCCATTTATGATCAATTTACTAAATATAACCGACACATATAACAACCTAGCCACTAAATATAACCGACACATATAACAACCAAGCCCATCGGTTATGGGTTAAAAAATGATTTTATGACCCATTTGGACAGGTTTATTTACTGCGAATAATTTTCCCTATGCCTTCACCCTCAATCGTGAAGCTATCTGCTGTTGGGACTTGTGAACCATTCACTCTACAGCGAAGGCAAACAAGATATAACTAGCATGTATTGGCGAATTACACCATTAAATGGCATAGACGACACTAGGATCGTGAAATATACTGGACTTGGTTTACCGCTAGACATCCTCCGATGGATGCAAATGTAGACTATTTCGTGGAATCCATGATCAAAGGATGATATCGAGCACGGAATTGGCATCTGCTGACTCCTATGCACCCTTTCACGTCATTCCCATTTCTACGGTGATCAAGAAGCTTGAAAACAAGTTAAAACTTTCCTCTGTATGCACGAATGAATTGGCCTGTGATGCAGTCGACTAGGGCAATTCTGTTCCAAACTAAAGAGCTACGTAGAATAGCACACGAGCCATACAAGAAGCTGTGAAATCAAGTAAAGTTAATTCACGGCTTATTACAAAGGGTTATGGTTTGCATTTTCAAACTTCACAGATCAAGAAGTGGTTGTATCTCATAAATATTCAAATCTTCCCATTCCTTATCCAAGATACTCACGTTGATCACAGTTGAGCAAGTAATATACACAGCTAATAAGTGCGGAACACACCAAAGAGAGGTGCTTTCCCCACACTGTTTTAATTTATTGCACCCTCACACAAGACATTGCCAATATCACTCAAGTACCAGTTGTTATTTACCTGACCCTCCCCACTGGTAAATCTACCATGTCACTCCTTGTGGTTTGAATTTGAACGTATTTCACCATTACCAATTCAGTCTCTGTATTTTTACTGGGTGTCAGTAGCTATGATTAATAGAGGGCTAAGCAAAACAATAATGAAACCTCCAGAGATTTAAGGGATTTTCCCAAGTCCCAGAATGAGCCTGCACAGTGAACCGATCGATCTAATTGGGCCTAATACCAAAACGTCAAAGATAAATCATATTAGATCTACTCTAATTTTTCTTTTGATTTTGAAAACCAAGTGTCAAAGGAGAATTAAGAAATGGAAGTACTAAGTGCACACTGCATGAAGAACATATGTTATCATTCACCATTCCCATTAACCCTTGTAAATTTAAATTTCAACTAGCCAGGTACTTCCTGGACTAATACTAAACAAAGTCGCTTTTGTTTTGATCCTATTCAAAGAAAGGTATTAAGAAGCTCTAATCCACCAAGTCTTCGTAAAATGAAAATTATGTCCACAAGACAAGAAGAACAGGCTTAAAATTCATAAATAGGAAACGGAAACCAAATGACCCGGCCTCCTGAGCAAAATCAGCAATACTGGAATTGTTGACAGGTTTCATGTCTGAGGGACATTACATGCCCCGACAATGACTAAAGCCAGACTAATTGTGAAGAAGCAACACGGCAAGCTTGCTTATATTGCAAAAATTTCTGCTCATACAGATAACAATTCACGTGAAAAGAACGAACTCAAAATCACATTGGACGTTCCTCTTAGTTATGGGCAGCCAATAGGACAATGTAAACATGCCAATTCTTATCACCTTTCAAAAAACCAAAAAAATAAAAAAGAATTAGAACCTAAGTTCCATGACAACGATATCAAATAATCTTCTTTTCCTTATTCAACAACATCGAATGCTTGGACAATGTCCATTGCTTTTTATTGGTGTAAATAGCAAGCAAAGCAAAGTGGAAAAAGCAAAATATCATGATCAAAGCTTCAAAGAGGAAAGGGTACTTCTCAGGGGGATGCATGGTTAAGTAAATTAAATGAAGACCAAAATAGCAACAAACAGAGAAGGCGCTCAAAATTGGGTAAGCCGCAGAAGAACCTGTGACCTTCGAAACTCGCTTGTCCCTGGGCACATGGTAGAGAAGAAAGTAGAGAGCATTAAGGGTTATATATGGAAGTAGAAGTCCATCACGATGTAGAAGAGGAAACATAGAGAGCAATCCATAATGGGTTAACCACTTGTAAAGAGAAGGATTATCCAGAGCAAGCAAACTGGCCGGCAGAAGCGGCAGTAGAATAGACTTCTCATGCACTGCATATACAACACAAGAAGCAGGGGCAAAGATTCAGACTCACTTTACATTGAAATGGTAAGAGAATAAGTGAAAGGGACAGACTGCAACTCACCTTGAAATGAGAACAAGTAAAAGGGCAGCGAACTGTTCAGTAACCCGTAGAGGAAACCTTGACTGCTTGGGGAAGACATTTGATGGATCATAGAAGGCAGGCAAGTAGACACAGTCATAATGAAGCTAAAAAGCTTGAGCTTAGGAGTCAAAAACAACCTTTTCCACTTGATAAGAACAGATGTGGCACACCAAAAGTTAGCTACATAATCCTCATATATCCCCCTCTCAAATGGAGCAAGACGAGAGAGAACCTACAGAAAGCACCAAAATAGAAGGTATGGTCACAATTAAGCCAATTTTTGTAAAATCAAATGAAACATGAATAAGAGTATTGTAACAGAGGTACTGCTTATCCTAATATTCCCTTAGAAAATTACGAATAGCTAATATTCAAAAGCTTCCACCCCTTGCAGACAAGGGGCTTAAGAGTACTACTATTGATATGATACCAAGCACCTTCAGCTCACGAGCTAGCTCTAGAGTTCTTATGGATATTGTCTACTGTCGTCCAAGGGAATGTTTAGGGTGGCTAGACATGCTGCGTTAGATACTCACACACATTCCAAGCAGCATGTTGTTGATTCCACTGATTAAGCCCTAAGACAAACATAGAACTTCCATAGTTTCAATGCTTGAGTTTATGTCAGGACTACCATTCTACCTTGTCTAGTCTAAACCTTAGTACAATTAATTTATGTAACTCACTGCTTCCTACAGATATCCAGAATGAGTATCACTTCGTTACCCGAAGTACCCTGTCCACTGTCAATGAAAAATCTTTAAAAGCAGAGTAAAGATTCTGTTGATCTAAAAGTCAACCTTACCATCAGATATTTTATAAGGAAAAATGCAACTCGTAACATGCTCTAGCTAAGCATTAACAAAACAGACAACTATTTACATTCATGGCATGTGAGAGATAACGCAGTCAGCTTGTTCTCTGTTCTTCCCTTAAAGAATATAACAAAAATAATTACTTACCTGCAAAAGGGCATCTGTTGAGTAAAGGTACGGCAACCAAACAACAGCAAATGTTCCCATAACCACCAAACCCAGCCTTGACACCTCAAAAAATGGATTCTTACGCCTGAGGCATTTTCCTAAGAGATGACTGAAGAACGCAGGTGCAAAGTATGCACTCATCTGCAGAAAGTTCCAGGAGAGGACCAGAAACGGAAGCATGAATAAATTTATTAACATGTCAAACATGACCAAACTACTAAATGAGAGATTAAGGTAATTGCACAGCCATAGTATTTAACATCATTACTAACTAAACAGTCGATACACAAAAATAGCCAAAATTATCAAAACAGGCTGCAGGTATTTGATATGCTAATATTGCATAGCCTTTGATCAATTTTGTCATCTTAAGTCAGCAAACGATCTCATCTCTACTCCTGTAATCTCATGAGAATTTGGTGATGACAAAACCATTAAATAAAGATGCTGAAACTATATTAGTTGATGCAAAAATGGCTGCAATGAGTAGGAGGAAAATATAACTGCCCTCAAGATTATATATGGTTATGTGAAATCAATTACACTGGTGTTTGTCATAAACTAAGACAATTGTATTTTCTTAGAATTTCAAGATAAAAAGTAATTGTTAACCATTTTTTCTTTGTAGGATATCATGAAAATATAGATAAATAGTTGTACATTGGATAACTCCTAATATTGCAAGAATAAACAAAAAGCACAAACAACTGTAGCAACTTTCTGAGTCCAAAGGCTTATCTCAGTTCCTTTGGAAGGCGAGGTATCAATCAAAAAAAAAAAAAAAAAAATGGAGTCGAAGATTAATTATTAGGAAACTTGGAAACCTATTATAACCCAATTCAGAAAAAGGATAGAAGAAGTTGCATTTTGCCCTTATTCAACTTCTCTTCACTTCCATCATATAGAATTCTGAATTTAAGATTAAAGAGGCCACTTTCAGATAAGATTTTAAGTTACAGATGCCCAGCTTGAAGGATGCTCCTTTCTTCGTCATCACCTCATTTATGACACCTCACACCTCGTCAAGTACTAAAACCATGTAAGGGTCCAGTCCAATTCCAATTAGATTATCGACTAAGTTGGAATGCTCACATCCCATCAGTACAATCAAGCATTCAATTGAGGCCAAGCATACAATTAAGGTGAAAGAAAGGATCTGAGAACTAGCTCCTCATAAAGCTTATAACAGAAAGGATGTTGCCACTACATAGCATTTTGAGTATAAAAATGTCAGATTCAATCTCAATCACATCTACAAGTGTCCATTCTGTAGAGAAGCTTTGCCGGATACATAATTACTCTAACCAAGGACATCATAACTAATGCCATGATATGCAAGTACAACTATTATAAAATTGTTTATTGGGAAGATGACACAAATGGTCATTGAACTTTAGTCCAATATGCAATATCGTCAAACTTTTAAGTTGTTCGATGTGATCTCTATCATCCATGAAGTTAGGTTACCCCAAACTTTTAAACATTTTCATATAATTTAGGGATTACATTGAACATTTACCAATAGTTCAGGGAACACATTGAACAAATTCAAAGTCTAAGGACAACATTGCACACTAAGCCAAAGTTCAAGGATGACATTGTACATTGGACCAAAGTCCAAAAACCATTTGTGCTATTATCCCCTTAGAGACGGGAACCGAGAGCATACTAATGGTTTAACCTAGCTAATAAATTCTTAATGCTTTCAAGAACCAACCAATTATTATCTAGATGAACACAACCCAAATCAAATCAGCAAAGATAGAGTGCCACTAAGATAAACTGTACACATTTTAACATACACTTCGAAGGTACTCACTATGAAATGTTAATATGCAGATTATACCTGTTTATGATTCAGAGCAAGAGAGAATAGAGCACATGCGATGAGGTCCTTCTGAGAGAGGACAGCAGCAACTGCTCCAACAGTAAGTCCTAGGCTAATACAGTTATACTGAAACAACAATGAAAACAACAATGAGACAGCGATACACAATGATATTATGCGAAGATTCTCATGAATGGACACTAAAGCAAAGAATTGATCCAGGTGCAACCAGGGGGCCGTACCTGGAAATGGCCATGGTCGATTAAGATCAAGCACGGGTTTATCAGGAGCATCGCTACGTGCCATGCCGCGTCGCATCTCTCACCACCTCGGCTACGACCGCGGTTGTACACAATCCAGAAGTAAAACACGGCAGGGAAGAACACCATCACATCAGAGGACAGAACCGTCCACCTCATGAGCAGCTTACTGCATCACGCAGCGCATATTCACCAATTGCGTTAATGAAAGGAAAAGATCAGATTTTGCAGCACCAGAGAGGCCGGACCCCAAACGATCCCCAAGATCATCACCTGAAATAAGTCTCGTAACCCCGGGAAGCGAAGAGAGCGACGGCGTCGGGGTCGAAGAGCTTGAGGAAGAGGCCGTGGACGTAGCTCTGGTAGGCGGTGAGGGGAGGGTAATCGAGGCCCCAGTAGGCGAGATCGTTGAGGGTGCCGTTAACGTACCAGTCCCTCGCCGGGAGGTTGACGGTGATCTCCATCCAGTGCCTCTGGGCTTCGAAGTCGCCGTACTTGGGAGGCGTCCCGGCGCCGGAGTAAGGGTGGAGCGACACGGCGGCTCGGACCAGGAGGCCGAAGAGGGATATGAGAGAAAACGTCGGGACGAGGCCTCGGTTGGTCAGCCACCCCCATGGGGCGTCGGCGTCGGCGTCGGCGCCGGCGCCGGCCCTCGCGGCGTCTCCGACGTGGGCCGTCTTCTTGGCTTTCTTCTTCTCCATCCCCTTCCCCTCTCTCTCTCAACCAGCCGGATCGATGGTGCTCCAGATTATGAATGTAGCTTCGCGTTCCAAAAAGCCAGACACGATCTATGCTTGGAAAAAAATAAAGACACAAATGGTTCAGGAATTTTAGATAAACATGTAACGTCATTTCTAAATTTTTAAACTTTTTTAATATGGTTCTTAAATGTTAGTCTAATGCGCAGTATGATCCATAATGTAATCCTTTAATTTTTTGTATGTGTTCAATTCGGTTTCTAAATTATATAAAATGATTAATATTATCTTAATATTTTGAATATTTTCATATAGTTCAAAAATTATATTGAACATATACTAAAAGTTCATGATACATGAATATATTAAAAATTCAAAATTATTTTATACAATAAATTAAAATGAATCGATCACGTTATATTTTGGATCAAAATTCCATTATTTAAAAGTGCTTACATGTTTTGATGGTCCATGCAAGGAATTGATTAAAATGAAACTAAGTGGAGAGCAACCAAGACCCGGTACGGGAGGCCAAACATGACGACACTCAGCTCAAGATTAATCTGAGAAGAAACTGGAAGGCATCCCTTGCTGGCAAATTTCTAAGTACGGAAGTCTTCTTTTTTCCTTGAAAATTAATTGTCGGAAAGTCCAAGCAATACAAAATTTTTGCTCCTAAACACCAAATCAGTTGGATTATCATTTTCCTTCTAACTGTATGATGCATACCTTTCTCAAACATGTACGCAGATGTGCAGTCTCCTTTCAACGTGCTGAAGATTCGTGACAAGAAACTGGTAATGCTACTTGAAATGCTCGGCTTTTTGAAGTTTATATAAGCTTTGCACAAACAAGGATTAGTATGGAAGAAGTTTGGCCTTGGACAGAAGCAGTCAAGAATCAAACATGGGAAAGAAGCTTTAGACGCTTTGCTGGGAAGAAACTTCAAGACATCAAAGTTCAAGGAGGTTTCTCAATCTCGCAATCTCCCGCATTGCACCTTGAGAAAGAGCACCGTACTAGGTGTTCCCAAGCTCGGCCCGGCGTCATTCAGCGTCTCAACTTGGGTCGACAAGAAACAGCACTCAGCATAATTTCTCAACATGTTTCTTACGACTCTTTCCATCTCTCTCTGTCTCTCTTCTGTCTGAGATATGCACTTCCTTTTTGGCGGGTCGAGTATATGATAAGGGAGCAAAACATGCTTGATTCATCTTCTATGATAGAAAACTGCTTTAATCTGCAAGCGGATAGAGTGGTGTTTATCGAAAAGTGCAGGTTTTTGTTTGTTGAATTTAGTTCATGTCATATTCTTGAGGAGTCTGATCTCGGTATCTTCTCCTCGCCAATCTGTTCTTGTGGTCATAATTTCTATGTTACTTCATTTGCTATTCAGGATTGTCCTGAGGAGCTCAAGGAAGCAGTAACGAGCTTGATTTTTGCCGCTTCAAGATGTGGAGGATTGCCAGTGTTACAGAAGATTTGTGCCTTGTTCACGGCCATTGTGTTCCTTAATAACTGCAGGGTGAATTCTAAAGTAAAGCTAAGCCATATTGCTATTAAGTTCATTCTTTAAGTATCATTTAGCAACTCAATCGTACACCGTAAGATGTTGCTCTCTCGTACAGATTGCAGAGGAACTCTCAACCAGAAGACCGAGCTTGGAATCTAAACTGAAGCTGCTAAGGGAAGTTGCCCCAACAAGTGAAATTGTTCTCTAGTTTGAGAAAGAACCACCAGCAGTACCACCAGAAGTAAGACAGAAACCACAAGAAAATTTGCAATTTTCGCCTTCTTTATTCTGGTCTTGACTTATTCTCCCAACAGCCTGAATCATTCAAGGAAAAGGCGGAAGCAGGTGAGCAGCAGAGCAGGCGTGCACATAATAAGCCTTCAATCAGAGAATATCCTGAACCCGAGAAAGTTGCCCGAACTGATTCCAAGGAGCTAGAGTGGGACAAGAAACTCTTGGAAAGAATGAAAGAAAAGAAGTACAAAGATGCGGAAGCTGCAGCTCAAGCTGCCTAAAGCATGGAGAGAGTAACGCTGCAGCAGTTGCTAGAGCAACTATAGAACTCTTGCACTCACATGATGCTGACACTAAGAAAGAGGATGGGTATGAAGAAAAGCCAAATGAAGCAGCGGAGGCCATAGAATTGAAGAACAAGGCACTAAGCATACAAGGACATCAACAGCTTCAACAACATCAAGCCAAAAGCTAGTAAAGGGCAAGGATGTGGTGGAAATGAACGACCTTTCTAAAATGAAACAGGTCCAACAACCATGGATGCCCGAGAGAAAGATCAGCTTGGCGACAAACGGATCACTGAAAAGCAAGCTGTCCAGCTGAGAGGCTGGATGAGAACAGAAATGTTCTCAATTACCTTAAATCCTTCAAGAATATGATGAGGCTGCAAACTTCTCCCCAGGCAAATCCACATGGAGAAAAGCCTATGCAGGAGGAGAGGAGACAGCATCAGTGTTTTGGAGAGCAAAAGCATTACAGAAGCACAGGTATGGGGAGGAAGCCGCTATCCTCCGGTAGCAGAAGAGTGAATCGGGGTAACATATATGCATTCATGAGCTCATTCATTACCTATGTTTCAAGTATTACGGTACGGCATTGGACCGAGTTTTATCTTCTTTTTTGTGGACTGAGTTGATTATTTTGCAGCTTACATGATGTTATGTGCTACTACATCAACTTCAGCAATTAAGGAATATTACATGTTGAAATCGATTATGTTGCTCAAATTTTCTGGCAATCCAGCTTCTTTATTTTTTTTTTCCAAATTTCCACGTAAATTATCATAGACATCAACACCACACAGTCTCACTTTGAATTGGCATGTCAGAGGCCCTAGAATGAGGCTTATAGACACACTAAACTGAAAATAATTATATTTCGTTTTTATCTACACGAGTAAATTGTGGATTATCTCTGAATCGTGGACGGAAAATTTCTATTGTCTATGAGCTTTCTGAGTTCATCTCAATGGTGAAACAACAGTGATCAAAACCCAAGCTAATAATTCATGCCCACCATTGGCATAAATTAGATTCAAATCGAGACCATGTTGAATTAGTCACACATTGCGCTAGTTACAACGTAAGAAAAATAATGATTTCTGGATTGGAACAAACCAATGAAAAGCAGGTTGCTACCTTTTGCTCAATGAATAGGTTCTGGATCGCAGCATATCTGAAACTTATCAATTGATTAAATCAATCATACGCTGCACAACCCACCTTTATGATATCGCGTACATGCCTAAATGCTTCTGACCTCGCATTTTGTCCTTTCAGTATGATCAAATTAGTCATGATGTCTTTGTACATACAAAACACAGCCGCTAAACCCAGATAGAAGGAACCAAAAAATCAACCTCTACCCATAGGAATTTAAAGCTATGCCACTATAATCACTAAGCATTCGAGGGAACAATAAAAAAAACTTGCAGTTCTAACGTTGATACTCACATCCAGTAGGTGGAAAAGGGAGATGTGAGCTCGGAAAATGTCTTTCATATACTATATGTGCTTCGCTTGGATGAAAAGGTTGAGCAAGCATAGTTCTCAGGGGCGGTTGCCTGCTAGAAGATGGTAAAAAGGAAGCAGGTATCTACTTTTGTAGTGCTTCATTATCTACACTATGGTCTGTCAAATCTTGGCGAGAGATTCTAAGTCTGGAGCATCATCTTTGTCTTTAACAGCTGATGAACTATGGCCAACATCTTGGTGCTTCTCATTTGCACTCTCTCCATCAGGAATTTGGTTCACAGAATCTCCATTGACAGGCACATCTAGATTGTCAGTCATCACGCCACCCACATCATCGTGGGGTTTAGAAGATGTGGCAACTGAAGAAACTTCAAGACCAACTGGACTAGAGCCATCCTCTCTCAGTCTGTGACATTCCCCAATGTTGCTCTCATTTGACTCCTCCGAATGTTCAGATGGTTGATGTTGAGTCACCTCCTCTTCACTTGAATGAGAAGAATCGTGATCTTTAACAAGGAACGAATCCTGACCAGCGTCTTGTTGATTATTTCTCCTCTTCTCGTCCAGAGTTTCCTTTTCAGTATCTTCATTTACATTAACAACTGGATCTGTATCCTTCAAGCCCCCTCCATCATAATGTTTTCCACTATCCAAGAGTTCCAGAGGTGCAGCAGCCAGAGATACTTCAAGATTAGCTCTATCACTAGTGCTATCATCTCTTATTCTCTGATCTTCCACAAAGTTGCTCTCATCAAATGCTTCTGAACATTCAGATGATTGAACTTTACTCAACTTCTCTTCACTTACTATCTCGTCTGTCCCGTGATGATGATCAAATGGTTCATCCACATTGTCTTCCTTTAAAAGATCA
The DNA here is from genome assembly GCF_016545825.1 of Eucalyptus grandis. Classification (NCBI taxonomy): domain Eukaryota; kingdom Viridiplantae; phylum Streptophyta; class Magnoliopsida; order Myrtales; family Myrtaceae; genus Eucalyptus; species Eucalyptus grandis. The sequence goes on along the minus strand of NC_052617.1, from coordinate 35,575,949 downwards.
AGAGATTCTCCCATCATGTTTCTTTCACCTGCCACATCAGAAACCACTTCAGTGACAACCTCTTTATGCACATTGCTTAATGCTTCCATGCCGAACTTTATATCTTCACCATCTCCAGTGTAATTTTCAAATTCAGAGTTCTCAATTATGTCACCTTCCTCTGGAGTACTTCCAATTCGAGGATCAGTGGCGGTGGCATTGCTAGAAGCAGGAAAAGATTGGAAAGTGTCCCAATCATCTTCTTCCTCATCGTTCTCTTCCACTGTACCATCAAAGGAGTGACCTTTAGTGGATGATGCTGGAGAATCCTTTTCCTTAATTCCTTCTGCTGAAGCTGGTAATTTAATCTCCAGAGATGGAATCACTGATTTTGTCTGCATTGCATTGTGATCTTGAGCCACTGATGCACGGAGGATGTCCTGAAGCTGCTGCCTTTGTGATGCAGGCATTGATAACAGGACATCCTTAAAGTGAACAGCTGAGGAAGGAATCTGAACCAGATGAGAGACAAGCTTTATGGAAATGCTTCTTATATCAATGATATCCTGTTCATTAGCAGCAAGATGAGGAAATCAGTCATCAGGAAGACAGACAAAACAAACAATTATCTAATGTATTTCTAATGCCAACAAAAATCCTACCTCAGAATAACCACTGCCAGCAGAGAAAACCCTGAGAATGACTTCCACAAGCAGGGTCATATAACCCCTTTGACTGTTGGAGGATTTTGACAGGGTTTGCAGAAGTACAAAGATTCTCAAGCATTCAGTGACAATAACTGCAGATTCCTTGGTTACATCTCTCTGCAACAGAAGCAACAGAAGCACTCCTTTTAATAGATGGGCACCAATTAAGCATGATGAAGGAAATTTAGAATTATTTTTTGAACCTTCAACATATTCAGGGCCATGGAAAAGATATCTTCAATGACCTCCCCAGTAAAGAATGTCAGGAAACTAAAGTACTCTGCACTGGTTTCTCTCTGTAACATGCCTTTCAGCACTTGTAAGCCAATTGCTTGGACCTGTAAATGAAAATATGCAATGGTTAGAGCAATAACAACTTTTTTGCATAATGAATGGAGAGAACAGGGAAATTAGCCTTGCTAGTAAATATATATTATATAATCACCTGCATATTAGTATCCCCAAGAACATTCCTGATGCATTCTGTACAATGTTTGAGAAGAGTGAAGTGCTGCAGATTGCCATCTGTTCTTTGTGCTAGACATTGATGTGCCAGCTTTGCCAGAAGTAAAGTTTGTTCAAAAGAAAAGGCAAGCTTTGTCTGAATCAGTTTTCGTGAATCAGATTTCTTATTGTCAAGAAGATGAATGCCCTTTATGCAGTCTTTAGTCAAACCAATAATCACATTCAAGGTGGTTTCCAAAGATCCTGGGAAAAAGAGAACTGCATCTTCGCCAGATTCGCGTTTGTCTGCAAGTTGATATCAAGAAGATTTGTATCCATCATCTTGTTACTCGACTATGATAAAAGATATATAATAAAAAATCTTTAAAAACGTAATAACAATGAAAAACTATATGTTAAAAGTTTCATAAGCAATGGAGTCCGACTTTTGTTAGTTTAGTTCCCATTATTTCATTTCCCTTCATCCTCTCATGCAATGACAGCATAGTTTATCAGATCCTCACGGATCAGCACAGACCATTATAGGCATCTGTATCTTGTGATGGCCAATGAGGTCTTACAGACCAGGCCAGCTAAGCTTCTGGAGAAAAAAATTTAGTCAATAAAAGAGTTGTTGAGTGGGAGGTTTCAGTTTCTCGAAACTTAAACCTCTGATATACATGAACCAACATATGAAACTCTCATAAAGACCCCACGCATAACCCACGCATGCCTTACACACTTCCAAACAATCTCATTTGAAACTTGACATGCTATACACAATAGACCTCGCTCTTACAGTTGAAACTGAGAAAAAGGGGATACTGGACAGCCAGCATTTAGCAAACCAGTGAAATTGAAGCCGGAAGGTCTTGTTGATAAGTCTTTTGTATTGGATTCTAAGAAGTGTGATCACAGACCCACAAAACCTTAAGTCCTATCAAGATACCTGAATAGTGAGTATCCACACACACACACACACACACACATAGACGACTGAATGCACTACCCTTATTGTCCGATGCAGTGAAAAAATTCATGAACAATTTCATCACTGGAGTAGAATTAAGATTCTAACTGATATTACGAGAGTGGATAAGAAGGTAAGAATTAGAATGAGATAGCACTAAAGGCAATGTCGAAAATCAAAATGAGTATGACCAAGTCTGTCATCATTCTATTACCACAAGGGAGATTTTTCAATATAGAATTTGCACTCTGGACATAATCATTCACTTTTAAAATGCACTACCCTTATTATCTAATGCAGTAAAAAGTATTCATGAGTAAATTTCGTCAACGAGGAGAATACAATCAAGACTCTGCCTGATATAACCAGAGTGGATACGAAGTTGAGAATGAGAATGAGATAGCACTAATTGCAACATCTAATATCAAAATAATTGCTGACCAAGTCTGTTATCATACTCTTACCACTAGAGAGATTTTTCAGTATGGAACTTGCGCTCTGGACGTAATCATTTACTTTTAGAAAGCATAACTCAGTGGGAGATGCTCTAACACAGTGGTAACTAATCAGCAATAGGGCCAGAGCCACTGAATTTAGTTGCTTCTGCAATCAATTGAAAAAAAAAAAAAAATGAAGCTAATCAGCGTACGAACAGAAATGGAAATATCCAGGAACTCCCTATTGTCTATCACTTATGACGAACCAACCTTATGCATGAAACGTCTCACGAGTGTCTTTGCCATAATCAATATTGGAGATACTAAGTCCTCCCAGCTCAGATCTGTTGAAACTGCATTGGCACTGAAGAAATGTACAAATATTAGCCGATACTGAGTGCGCAAATGACTAAATGAATTCCAAGGATGAAAAGGGTCCATTACCACTGAAAGATATTGAAAAGGTAAGCCAAACAGAGTTCAACAATAGCGTAAGTAAAATTCTCTCCTTCTAGAAAATCTTCTGGGCAATTTTTCACGATCTGCATGAACAAAAAATTTAATTCATACAAGTTAATAGGCTAGAACAAAAAAGCCTCGCTATTCATTCTCGCTTTTCTTTTTCTTGTTTTGACTGTCATGAAGCTAAGAAGTATTACTTTCTCCTTTTTTTTTCTTTTTATATTCTTCTTTTTGTGGGGGGGTGTAAAATTCATGAATGCACTCACAGCACATATGTTTCTACAGCAGCAACATCATATACAACAACTTAGAGGTCGCAATCAGTCTAATCTTCAAATAATTGATTATCCAGTTGCTATGCACCTATGCACGCACCTACTTCTGGGAAATTAAAAATATTTTAACAGCGTTTCATTCAAGACTGAGTGGAGTTCACAATCATTGCAAAAATACTTTTGTTTGATCAATTTTGTGTTCCTAGTAAGAGGAAGAAGCAGATTTAGCACTCTCTTTTCATCGAGAATCATCCCCAAGCTGCTCCACTATTAAACCTGAAAAGCTATTTTCATTAGATATGTGCAGTAGCTTATACGTCTGGAATTAGAAATCTATCAATCAATTTTAGAAACCCTCTCCATCACTTGTAAGGAATACATACCTACGTACATGTGTGTGTGTGTGTGTGTGTGTGTGTGTGAAAGGCCGAGCTTAGTTTATTAACTGTCAAAATCACCAAACTTAGATGAGACCTGGCCAATTTCCAGGAATTAGCCGACACTCACCTGGGAGAGAACAGATATTGCCAAACTGTTCCATGAATTGCCCATGTATACAGAGAATGTGAAAACCTGCAACACGTCAAATTGTCTCATGTTCAGCAATTTAAAAGAAGAGAGATTCTGCCAACCAAAGATATAAACAACTTGCATAACTTCTGAGATAAACAGATAACACTTGCAACTAAGTGATTTAGTAATTATCAATAGTACTCTGGATGACAGCAATATCTCTACTGTAGCACACTTGAGATATGGGACACGGTTGCAATAGGTGGCATCTAGTGACCTAAACAGCATAACAAAGCAGCATTTATAATAAAGCATCTTATGTTCACTGGAAATATGTCATGGTACAATCAAGTTGCTCAATTTAACCAGTTGCCCATTACAACACATACTGATGAGAAAAGAAGAAAAGCAAATAAAAAGAATGAAAAAGAAAAGAAAATGATGACTACAAAAAAAAAAAAAATTAAACTCATCTGGTGCTAAGTAGTAGACAAAGGAAAACGCAGGGGAAGGAAGCAAATATGACAGTTCTAGAACAAGTAGACAAAACTACTGGACTATATCACATTTGACAATCAGTTGTCCCACGAGTATAAGTTGTCGAGAAATGGATCCATGAAGCAAAGCAAGCATGTTATGTCAACATTCCCTTCCCTGTGTAAGCAAGGATATAAACACAATATATGGGATGCAAAAGCAATTAGGTGAAACTAATTGAAGAGCAAGAGCTTGAAAACACTGGAACAAAAGAACATGACCAACAGGAATGTCAAGATTTAAATCCACAGAGGAGCCCTGAAACTACATCAAGCACCCTTGGTTATAAAGCTTGATTAAATTGGGATTCAAAGCAAAATGAATGACAAGCACACCAGAACAGAACGTCCACTCAAAACATAAGTAATCATTGTTTACTGGCGCAAGACGACATTGATGTTAATTAGACCCAGACACAAAGAAGAGAACCTTTTGTTGGAGCTGGACAACCATACAAAAGATAAGGCAATTATTGTATGAGATCCTTGCAGGAGGAAATCAAGTGAAGAAAGGAACTCTTTCTGAACTAAGAGAGAAACGAGAAAGGAAGTAGAAAATCTTTTGACGAACAACAGACAAAAGAGTGTTTTGGATTACATTAACCAGTCTGCCATCTTCAAAGCATTGTTTTTTTCGTGTCATGCACAATCTTTTATAAGGTATGGTTAACATGGAGGCACTTGTTAACAAGACCTTTTTTTGTAAAGCCAAAAAGAAAACAACAAGACCTCATTAGTATTTGAGGGAGTCGCATAACATCATCATAAAAGTAGTAACAACATGCAAGCATGCCTAGAAAGTGGGTCCAGCCTTAAGTTTGGCCAGGAAAGACATATATCAAGGTGAAGTAACTACATTATACATGTCAACTAAACATCCAGTGAATGCTCAGCAGTCACTCCTCAAGATCCAACACATACAGAAGTGATGTGTAAACAAAGCTAAAACACTAAACAAAACACCAAAATCCATACTCAAATAATCAATAGAATAAAATAAGTAGAATGAGGTCAATACCTGCAGTAGTTCTTGGCAGATTTCCACCGTCACATAACCAGCGCTAAAAAATCTCTCACTGGACAAAAACTGGAATACTGGCAACACCACCTCGTACAAATTGAAGCTTGGAGGATTTGTATCTTTAATTGTTAGATCTTCAGGCGGACAACCTCGAGCAGGAGCCCACAAAGTTATCCTTTTTTCAGGCATTGTATCTTGCCCGCAGAAAAGAACAAGTAGTGAAAACCCCCAAAGGAATTGATATTCCTCTGAACTCAGTTCAACCATGCCATATCCAGAAATTAAGTTATCCTTTGATGGGAGTTGAACATTTTCGCCATCTCCACTCAAATTAGCAGGGATTGCATCAAGAGCTAGTGCCTGCAGAATTACTGGCCAGGCTTCCTCTAAACAAGGTTGTAACTTTGAAGCAACCAATGGGGATTGCATTCCATCAAGAAAGGGACTCCACTGTCAGCAAACCACCATAACAAAAAAGGTCATGAATAAAACACATCATTTTCTTCAGTAAGAAGTTTCGACACATTCTGTAAACTTTGAGAGAAGATAAACATGTATCAGTTAAATTGAACAGGCTTACTTTCTTTCTGAGATGCAGCCGCAGGAATGTATAGCTATAGTCTTTCAGAATCCCTATCCAAAAATTTCCAAGAACCCTTGAACCCTTTGCAAATAACGGAAGAAAAGCTGCATAATCTTCAGGAATTTCACTATTGTGTCGCCTCAAGAATGCATATGTGTAACATTTGAGAGATGCATGAGCAGCCAGGAGTCTGACCTTGATCTAATATGTGTCGCAAATGCAATTGACAGGAAGGTAAATTTATGTCAGAACAATTAGTAGTGGTCAAAATTAATAAAAGAAGCAGGGATCCTGCTCTTTTCAATTAAACAAGGTCTAAGAATAGTCAGACCACTTAAACACACCTTGCAGGAAACCCATTCTGCAAATGAAGGATAATAGAGGTTGTTGAAATCATCCAGCGGGCGAGAAATCAATGAATATATACGTCTAATAGCAGCTTGATCGCTAGTTATTATTCCACTTGTTAGAATCTGAAAAATTGAACGTCAGTATCTCAATAACTTTCAATGCCATTCCAGCACAGGGTTAAAAAGATTTACAGTTACTTTGGGGAGGAGGGCCAGATGCTAAAAAGAAAAGAACCTTTGTAGCCAGCTGCAACCCTGCTTCTAGAAGAATGGGGCCTGAGGATGTGTCCAAAGCAGTACGGACAGCAGATACTAATTGGGCCTACAAACAGATGAATCAGTCAAGAAGATATCACTGGCCAAAAGAAAAGTGAGGAAGATATCTCCCAGTGACTTAGCACATCTGCACAACAACTATCTACGACAGAGTTGCTTTGGGTGGCCATGACACAGTTACCAACATCTTTTAGGTTAGCAGATTATCATTTTTTTTTATAAGAATGCTGGAGAAGGCATGAAAAGACCTGATACTGTTCCAGTAGAAGATGCCCAGGAAGCTCAGGGTCAGGAATTGTTTGGTACTGCAGTCCAAAATTACAAGATAGAAAATCAATTATAAAGTCCCAACATTAATAGCAGAACCAACTAATCCAAAAGGGATACCTTGTCTATGATAATACTTAGGAGTTCCACACCAACTGGCTGCATTCTTTCAAACTGGATCGTGCTTATCTGTTGTCAATAGGAGAGCATGAAGTGTCAATCTAGTATGTGGAATGATTCATGCAGTTTTGTTGGGTAACTGTTATAGTATATTCCGAGTACCTGATAAGCTAGTGATATTAGCTCTTGTACATGGATGACTAGCCAATCCCCCATTGCATGACCTTTGGAGGACTGGGATCTAGCCAATGAGAGATCAAAATGAGAAGGATTGTTTCCTACGGCTGCAGGCAGATGTCTCAAGCACCTGGATCCGAAAGATGGATAATTAACTTAAGGTTTGAATATACTTATAAAGGGAACTTCATGTCCAATAAGATCCTCAAACTTTGATTCTTACTTAGGTATTAAGATAAATGGAAGGAAACCCTCTTTTTTTTTTATGTTTTGCACGCATATACTTGCATGTTCATGCAAGCCCTTGAGCTCATATTGAAGCAATTCAGAAGTACGGTTAGAAGCAAACACAAAACTTATCAGTTAGAAGCAAAAACAAAACTTATCAAGCAGATTTTTCTTCATATTAAATCAGCTCTAACATATCATTGCGTCGGCATAGAGGAGAAATGTGTACAAAAGGTTTAAAAGAGGAAAGGGAACATACTCAGCAGCAAAAACTCTTGTTCGATATCTAAGATGCTTATCACGTTTCGGATAAACACTAGATCCTTCGTAGGGGTAATCTTGCATGGACATGCCTCTAGAAGGAGCAACCATAGTTTCATCATCTCCTCCAACAGCCAAGCTTGTTTCACCATCTGTCCCAATTGATATATCATTCTCTGCAGTTCTCCCGGTTTCAGTCTTTCTCCTTGAAGTCGAAAGAACCTGAATTTTAATGTGAACAAAAATTTCACAACCACAAAATGAACTCTGTTCCAGGGAAGACCTTTGTTGCTACTAAAACACTTGCATAATTAGAAACAGCAAAACAGTGTCCCCCAATTTACAGAAACACTGACAAAAGGTCTAACTTGTACAAATATTTCCAATTTGCAATTCATTTGGAAAATAGTTTTTAATACTGGATTTTCCATTCTCCACAATTTGCAGAGAAAGACCAGGAACATGCATAACAAACATCATTATACGTAACCTATGCACTCAAGAAGTCAAAACACAATAGCAGAATGATAACAGGACAAATAATGTATAAAGTACATCAACATCCTGACTCATGTCAAAGATGAAGGTGAAGGAAATATCAGCATTATATGATGAAAAGATCCTCCTTACCAAAATGAAATCAAGAAATTCAGAACTTGTATAAACAAGAAGTTGGTCAAGAAGGGCAAGAAATCAGCTCTTGACAAAAAAAAAAAAAAAAAGTCAAGATGATGGCCAAATTCAAGGTAATGAAGTCACAAACATACAATGAAATATTTGAATACATAAATTACTTGATTGAAAGAAATGAGCAACTCATTTGTCGAAAACAACGATTCTTATACTCGAATTCATAGGCTGACAATCTCATTGGTCCCTCATCTATATAACATGACAGTCATAGCAGTTGCATGGTGAGAGCAATAAGCTTCTGAGTGACCAATAGCTACTGGAGTTGCCATGATACTCATGGAGCAAGATCTCATTGAAGTTGCAGGAAAGGATGCGGTCTTGTGTATCATGACATTTTTTTATAATGCACCACACTGTGAATTTAGAAGATTTGCACCTAAATGCCATACAGATACTACTGCCAATCAAATAAACATCTAAATACATGTCCAGTGGAAGCAATAAAAACCACATAAGTGTCAGGGGAAAAACATGCAAGATAGAAGGAAAATACATCAACGCCTTCCCAGGCAACCATCAACCAATTATATGACAGCACTGGAAGTAAGACACAACGTTCTCCCAGAAATGTCTTACCATGTTACGACAAACTGAAATCCAATGAGATGGACAAGAAGGGCATGTCGCATAGAGGAGTCGCATGATTGTAGATTGGACCAAATTTCCAATCCTGTGAAGGCAAATGGATATAAACCAAACATTGAACATCAATACAAATTGCAATCTGAAAGATGAACAAAACAAGCACATTGACAGGTAAAGCATAGTAATGCATGGGCAAGATATAGATATAATTTGGCCAAGTACAATTATCAGATAGCTTACACCCACATCTTTGACAAGTATCACTTTCTCAATATCAAGAATTCCAATCATTTCGCGTTAATGTCGTAATCAAGGTTACATTAGCATGACACATTATGTTCAAATTTGACCTGATTAGTGATTCGGGCCCCCTTTATCTAGATCACTGCGAATTTTTTTGAGGTACAAATGCAAGGTACTCTATGCAATAGCAAATAGGCAAGCTGCAGCAGTCAAACGCATCATAAGGATGATTCCCAGTTGACTATTCCAATCTCAATATACTTTCAAAACACTCGTCTGGATCATGTACTAACATCTTGTGGCAATGACACAGTTCCCCTGTAGATGTTGCTGCCAAAAGCAAGGGTTATGTCCAACTCAAGTCATAAGTTAGGTCTCAGAGCATAGAGTATTAATACTAAAATAATCTCTCACAGTGGTAATTAGTGATTTCATCCACTGCAACTATGATACACGTTAAAATCAACACCCTTGACTATCATTATGATGCAGACATCATCCTGACAATGATGGAAATTCAAACAGCCCCAGGTGACGTGAATTCTAATTTCTTGTCATGTGATGTTTACGCAGTGATAGTAAGAGGGTAGTATCGCAAAGCCAACACTGCAGACTGTAGTATATGTTACATATCCCAGCACTCATCTTTTCAATTTTCACAGGTGACAACATAGATCACCATCAAATGCTCACAGACAAAAATTTTAACATTGACGAGGACGTGGCATCCAAGTGGCACTGACAGAATGTGGTAGATCCATGCAACCACACTCTATATATGTTAACGAAAGTACTTTGACCAGGCTTGAGTCAGGAATCTGGACTAAATAGTTTGAGATGAGAACTAAATCAGATCAATTCGAGTTCTAAAATTAGAGTAAATAGGGATGACTGGTCAAATTCATATGACCACATCCAGGAGACCTCACACACAGTGCAGGAGATTTTTCCCAGGAGACTCAAATCCATTTGGTTGACAGCTACACTCCCTCTCGTGTTGTTTGATTTTACAACCCAGACCAATCAAGGAACAGTTTTAGTGACTAGCTGCCTCTTAGTCCTGCTGACTTCAAATGATAGCATCTAATATATAAGAAAAATTAAAAGGAAAAAGACAACTTTAATATATAATCCACATGGAAATCTTCTTTAAATTAGTTTTCATGAACACAAATAAATAGAGAGTGATGTGATATTACTTATATCTCTACACTTAGATCACAAAGTACGGTTATTACTATTTTCGAATACTTGTGTACCATGGTATAGAACTAACATAAGTTGCGAGTTTTGGTACTACCAGACTAAATTCTATCTGCAAAGAAAGGAACCCCAATTTCATATCAAGTAAGATAAGTGAAGTGCTTTAGAAAGAGGGTGCACAAATTAATCGACTAAGTTCATAGAAATTACAAAAAAAGAGGCCTCAAAGCCTAAAACTCAAAATCACCCAAGAGTTCATGCAAAGAAATTTCACTAGATATCATAATTATCATTTCACTTCAATTGCCTTTCCAGCAAAAATAATGCATTCTCACTTATCTACTCAGTGCAAGAAAAAGAAAAATAGATTACTGTAAACAGGCCTTCCCGTGCAAAAAATAATTGCCTGGACTATATATAAATCAGAACACACAATACTTCAAAAACAAAAATATAAGGAACTCATATATATTGTAACTATGTAAAAACTAGGCCCACAGCACATCCATTTCTTAGGAAGGGATCAACACAACTAAAATACCCAGAACATATAACAAACAGCAATGATTACGCACTCGGAATCAGTTTCTTCATCCAGCATATGAAATAAATTTTCTTCAATCTGTTCTTCCTTGATGGACTCCTGACAAAGAAAATTATTGGCGCAGCATCCAACTCATCAAGACAAGGCTCTGATGCATAGAGCAAGAGGAAGGAAATTTCTGAAAACATAATTTTATACTTACTGGGTCCTTTTCAATGAGGTGTCGCAGGGTAGAAATTGCTAGATGCCTTAAGATGGGCTGTTTTAACATGAAGGAACTTCTTTAGATACCATAATTATCCATAAGGGGTAGGGAGGAGGTCTGAGGAAGCAGCCCTGCCCACAAACTTTTTTTTTTTTTTTGGGGGGGGTTGTTAATTATACACTGTGAGTGCTCTTTGCTACATAATTGTTTTTATTTTTTTGGCTACACACCTAAATGATTGAGGATAATTAAATAAATAGAAATCCAGGAAGAGAACCTGTCTTGAGGAGAGAGTTGGGAGAAGACTTTGCACATGGGAGTGCACAGGAACAGCTTGTGGGGCAAAAAGCACAAGTTGCTGTGAGAAGCGGACACTCCTGGTGCACCAATAAACTAGATTACTACATCCTGATAAAAGCTGTCCCTAGATGGACTACAGGCAAGCCCCCTCAACTGTCAAGAGAAAGGTCTATCTCTTGATTTTTAAGGAAATATCAAATACAAAAGTACAAAAATTAGAAAGATCAAAAGGAAACGTGGCATACTCAAGGAGTGTGGCTGTTTCTTGCCAGGAGCTTATCTCTGCAATAACAGACTGAGTGCCCAATTGGTCATATTAACGAGAGAACTAATGACTATACACTAAAACCAAATAAAGCTATGAGAAAAGGCTAATATTCAAGTTGTTTATTTTTAGACTTTCTCCAGCACTAATTCACAATGTACCTTAGAACGTGAAAAGAAAATGCTCCCGGGGGCCAATTCTGGACCAAGAACAGCAACAATAGCATTTACAAGGCGGCCAACACCTTGCTGAAGGTCAACCCATCCATTTTCCTCAGACAAAAGAATTTCCATTGCTAGGCCAAGTGTTGCCTGTGCATGTAGACAGATAAATCAAACTCATCAACCTGGTGTCTGAGCCTAAACCGACATGATGGGTAGCTTTACTGGCAGGAGCAACATCAGAGTTTCGACTTCCTTATAGGACACAATGCTGGACCATAACAGGTCAATGAAACACCATCCCCTAGAAGAGCAAAACATCATTTTTGTGTGCATGCTGCTCTACCAGCAGAAGCAATATGAGTTTCAAATGCCCTTTTTAGGTGAATGCAGGAGCATAACAAGTTGATATGACCAATTCTTGATAAGCAGCCTAAAATTCGATTACCTGAACATGAGATACATAAGACAAACCAGCAGCTTCAATGGTCAAAAGAAGTCCATGCAAAGACCATACTTGTAGATTTGGTACTGAACTTTTCGTGAGCGAAGAGATTGAGCTCACAGTTGAAGGCACTAAACTTGACAATGCCATTCCTCCTGCACTGCATGTCAGATAAATACAAATATATAAACAAACGGAAGTGTCATGGAAAGTCACGGTTTCCATTACAACTGGAAGTTTAGATAATCGACAACATCAATGTACTGCAGAAGCTTTGCCGTTCATGCAGAAATTAATCAGTTATCAAATCATATTCTATAACCAAGACATTGTATACCAAAGGATATCATGAAATAATGACCTATTTTTCGTTTCTCCTCAAAAAGATATCATGGTTTACATCTTATCAATTACTTTCGAAGTTGTGCATTTTTCTTCTCACAGATTTTCATACTGTTCTCAACGATACCATCTTAACTTTACTGGACTGATTCCAAAGAGAGAAATTTGCTTCTGCTCTAAAATTCCTTACATAGAAGAAAACCTAGAAGTATCAGCAACTTATTGCAGCATTGACATTTGTCAAAACAAAATTATTTGCAGCATGTAAGAAGAAGATTAGGTCCTCCAGGGAAAAAACAGACATGTCCCAAGAGAACAGCCTGCACTTTATATTCTTGTTTCTTAAATTCCATTTCTTCTTCTCTAAACTCCTTTGCACAGAGTAGTACAAAAGAGAATTCATAATCCTCACCAATAGCACTGGTATGACCCATACTTAAGAAATCAAAGAAAAATGGGACGTGTAGAAAGTCATCAGCATTGAGGGGAACAAATATGGAAATCCTTCTATCTTGTGATATCAAGAAATTACATTTTAATGCAGCAACGAGTGATTCCCCACCATCTAAAAAGAAACTGAAAGCTTGCTTGTTAATCAGTTACAAATTTCAAAAAATTTATAGTAACCTTTCTTCCATGAACAAGAAATCTTCAATCCCAAGACATGAGATCAACAAATGAGAATACAAAAATAGCTACTAGTGCTTTTTCCTTACAACCTTCCTCATTGTATGTCACATTTTCGCTCTGTAATCTAATTTCTGATGGAAAAATAGTTTCCTCAGAAAACCCTTTCTTGAAAACATGTTATAAGATCGCAATTTCTGATGTTTATGTGTATCGTGGTAGTAGTAGCTGCCAGAAGCGTCACCAGCCAACAAGCTACAGGTGGTAGCTGTCAGTGGCGGATGAGGTTGTTGGGGAACCAAGAATTGCAAGGAAAGAACAGCATGGACTTGAATAACCAATAGCCCATGGCAGCTACAGCAGCCAGTGATAAATGGTGGGGGCAAGACAGCAGCCCATTGCTGGTGATGCCAACTGTCAGAAGGCAGTGGTAAGTCGTCAATCAATGGTGAAGGAGGGAACTGGTGGTGGCAAGAGGTGCAGCCAATGGATGGCTGTGGTCATAGTTTGGCTGATGGTGGCAGTGCAGTCAAAATCATTAGTTATAGTAAGAACAAGAAAATGAGATACACTGTGAAAAGAGTTACCTGCGTCCCAATTCTAATAACACGTTTTTGTCTGACCAAGAGAATGCAGTCGATGTATTTAAAGAGTAACAAACATATTCTTCCATAAAACCACGAAGGCCTAGCAAGAAAAACTGAACGCAAAGAAAGATAAAAAAGGACGAATGATGGTTTACCAGCGATGGATGCATCCAAGTGCAAAAGCAATTGAACCAGCATAAATAGGATCTGCTGCTGCAGTTAACTCGCTAAGAAGCGATCTAGTCTGTTTACCACAGAAAAACAATTGAGAGAGAGAGAGAGAGAGAGAGCTATCACAAAAGCAAAAAGTCAAAAAGACTTTCAACTATAAAAAGATGCATCCCAAGTTTCATTGATTCTAATTATTTGAGAATAGAAACACTGCACACAGATCATGAGAGAGAACCAACCAATCTTGCCGTGAAAATATCATTTCCAACACGAGCCAAAAGACCAAGGCCTTCTGCTGATGCTCGACGTTGAGAAGCACAAATATCTCCCTCTGCTAAAATACTCTGTGGACACGGTGCAAGCCTTGTATAAAAGGATAATTAACAATGGAACGGTTACCAAGCAATTGCTATCATTGAGGTCTTACCTGGAAAATACTCTGCAATATGCTCAACAATTCTTGCCCCAATATGCGCGGACGCAATGCAAGCAAAGCCTGTACAAATTAAAGACAAAAGGTTGAGCCGCAATTCTTTTTCAGTCTCTTAAAATTGAGCTTTGGCCTTGCAACCTTGCTCACTGAAAACAGCAATCCTCTATAACCATGTTGATTATGTAAAATGATTAATACCTTCAATCCAGAAAGCAAGGCCACGCAGATGTTGGTGACACTGACAGCATGCCATTGTTGCTTCTTTCCAGCTTTCAAACACTGCTCGATAGTTCCAAGAAGTGATAACATTCCACTATTATCCTGGAAAAGAACATCCAGCACACTGAGAACATCACAATGCCCAACTATGGACCACTAAATAGCTAGAAATTTAATTTGTCTGCGTACTTGAAAAGCAAACATGATTCCAAAGCACAGGAGCTTCTGGTTCACCACTGTCTTGCTTATAGTCTCCGGCTACACATCAAATTACATAAAGCAGTAAGTCCATGATCATGTAGAGAACATGGAATTTCATTTGGAGATACTAAGAAAATGAAAAGAATTTCCCCAAACAAACAAGTCTCCATAGAGGCTTTGTCCCATGAGCTGGAACTCAATCTGTATGTTCTAATCTAGATAGCTGAGAATTTTCACATGGTTCCTCAATCACTCAGCAACAAGCAAGAGATCAAAGTTGGGAATTAAGAGGCTGAAATCACTGAATGCTGAATAATATGGCGTACTGTGATTACTGTTATTGCACAATTGAGCAAAAGCCTGACCTCTCTAAAGCAACAAGCATATATTTCAGCTTGAGATGGACAATCCAGATACTGAACAGAATATAGTGGGAAAAACCCCAGGTTGTGCTTCAACATTTTCCCTTGTGCAATTCTTGCCTTTGGTTGATACTATTGCTTACTGTGATTGCACTTACTCTTATACTGTTTTGGTGTATAAAGCATATTTATAATCCACTAGTGATGAGACCTTACCATGTATCGAGCAAGATTATGGTAATGAACACTAACACCTAATCTTTCATATTTCTGAAACTGTACCATGTATCAAGCAAGGTGATAGTGGTGATGTCATATGGATGGGAAACCGAATGCTGTTACATAAGGATTTGAACTGCAACTCTCAAAATTGAATGGTGTTAACATGAGGATTTAGATTTCAATCTTCTATAAACAGGCAGCCAAGTGTAGTTTACCGAAAAATATTGATGTAAAATGCCTAAAATTTCTAGCCACCAAAAAATTTTACAAATGAAGATAAGCCCCAATATGCAATGAGGAATCCCAATGCAGGCAAACCAACTTTTACCTGAGGAAAACTAGAATGTCCACTCTCCCAGACACAAGGCATTAGCCCATCTTTTCCACCATGGAAAGCACGAAGCTCATCTTCAAACCAGTCCCTGTGTACACAACAAGAAAAAATGATTTTATTAATACCAGTGAACATGTGCATGCCATACAATTAAGCTTGATGGTAGCAGTACTTGGAACAGGCAAAGGAAAGTTTGCCACGTCTGACTTATCGGCATAGCAAGTTCAGCACTCTCATAGCTCATTAGCAAAAAGTCCCAAGTTACATACTGAAAAGCACTTACTACACTAGACAATGTATACAGTGTTAGCATTTTATACAAGAGGTACTTGATGTTCAAAAACGATACTTTCATATATTTTATTTTATCAACTGTCTAAATTGCCTGTTTCTTCTCTTCTGTTATTTCTTTTAAAGGAAATATACCAAAACCATTTGCTGATTCAGTTCTGCAATTGTCACATTCAAAATGAGCACAAAACAAGTGTCATTTGACAAGTATGCTATAGCTGATGTATAGACATGCACAATACAACAACATAATAAGGCTAATACATTTTGAAGAAAGTTGTTTCCCTTATACAATATAAGATAAGAAAAATTTCATAGAAGACTGTGGACATGAAAAATTAGCAACTTTAAACAAAAAGATCCAAGCTTTCTTATTGATCTAAAACATTAAGTAGAAGCTCGAAACTCTATGAGGACCCCTAAAATGCGTTAATTCTATGGAGGAAATAGCACTGGATAGAATACAGTGAGGCAAATCGATCTAAGTAGCTGACACCAAAACATGGAAAGACATGGTTTTTATTATTATCATGAGGCAGATATTCCAAGAAGTAACTCCAGAACCTCCTGAGGTTCAGCAAGATTACCAAACAAAGAATGGCATAAAATAAACAAATACTGTATCAAAACAAAAAGCAAAAAAAAGAATAGCCCATAAGAGACTATACTCTCAAAGTAGATATTTCATCTGATTTTATCTACATGCAAAAGCGAACTCTCTATCCCTCTCTCCCTCCTCCCCTCCCCCACCCCCGCCCCAACCCCTTCTTTCCCCCTTCTTTCCCCATGGGAGATTTTGTAAGACCACTACCAACTATTCTAAAACCACTCCCCCTCATGATCAGTCTAGTCTTTTTGCCTAGTACTAAGCATGGACAAGAGGCAATTGGAGCCTAGTAAGATTTGAACTCAAGACCTTCTACTCTGATTCCATGTGATCCAACCCAAAAGCTGAAGTTTTTAGAATAGTTGGCAGTGGTCCTACAAAATCTCACATAATATCAAAGCAGGAGGTCTGAGTTGAAATCTATCCAAGCCCCA
Source organism: Eucalyptus grandis (assembly GCF_016545825.1). Taxonomy (NCBI): domain Eukaryota; kingdom Viridiplantae; phylum Streptophyta; class Magnoliopsida; order Myrtales; family Myrtaceae; genus Eucalyptus; species Eucalyptus grandis. The sequence continues at coordinate 35,558,869 of NC_052617.1, read as the reverse complement.
ATGCCTCCTGTCCGTGCTTACTACTAGGCAGAAAACCAACCTAAGTGTGAGGATTTAGAAATAAAAGGAAATAAAATATATGGAAACAAAATAATTCCTATCTCGAGATCTTCTCCTAATTCTTCGACACCCCTCCTCAAGCTGGTACGTAGATATCTATCATGCTCAACTTGCTGATGAGAGACTTAAAGTTAGGTCTGCACAGCCCCTCTGTAAGAATGTCAGCTATTTGTCGTGTTGTTGGCACATATGGCATACAAATAGCTCCTGCATCAATCTTTTCTTTGATAAAGTGTCTATCGACCTCAAAATGCTTAGTTCTCTTTGCAAGAAAATAGGAGCAGAAATAGGAACAGATTTCCTGCTTCCCAATTCTAGTAATCTACTTCCTAATTCCGAGGATTTAGAGATAAAATGAAATAAAATGCATGGAAACAAAAGAATTCCCTATCCCAATATCTTCTCCTAGTTCTTTGACAACCCACATCCATTTGTGTGCTCTCCTTTGTGTTTGTGCACGCGCGCGTGCGTGAGAGAGAGAGAGAGAGAGAGAGAGAAGAGTTTATCAACATCTAGCAGTTATCAGCCAATTATACGCAGGAATCCATCAAATTAGATAGAGCAGATACCTTCCAGGAATCCAGGGACCCAACCATGCATCTCTCTTGTCCAGTATTAGCCTCAAGCATGAGCTTTCTTCACACCCAGGAGCATCCCTATTATACGTCCAATTCAACACATGACCAGCATCAAAATCATGCCTACAAGTATACTAGAAGCAAAAATCAAACAAACTTATGAGATATCAACAAATACAAGTACAATTTACCTGAACGGGGTTGTACACAATTGAATAATTTGAGGGTGATCGCTTTCATATGCAATTGGATCAGGAAGCGACTGATAAGCTATTAATATTTTGATGACAAATTTATCCATTGAAGGCTTCAAATTTGGGGACTCTCTGGCTTTGACCAATGAGACGTACGACAAAGCGCTGCAACAATCAAATTCTAGCATGACTACACATGAAACGTGAGCTATAGATGGTCTACATAAAAAGATGTTCTAGATTGAAATATTAAGAGCAACAGGAAAATGAAAGGTAACTCCATGAAAGTAACCACACCTACTCAAGTATACCAGCACAGGTTGAAGCAAAATCCCATTGTTTACAGCATTATGAGAAGCAAAGCATTTGACAAAAGCCGTAAGAGCGTCGATCGCAGCCTCCCACACGCTACAAAAAGTCAAAGGAGAATATGGAAGGTAAAGATCTCCAACAAAGAGAGATTGATTTCATTCAACTAATGCAGTAGAAACTAAAAGGCAAACCTTTTTCACAGTGATTCATGGAGTTCAAAGTCAGTATACTCAGATCTATGGAAGTCACTAAGAATTTGTCTTGCTAGTTTGAGGATACACTTGATTCAGTTTTTAATAGTATAGAAGTGTCAAGAACTACTTGAATCTGTACTGTCCATTGTACAAAGCATTGCAAAGACTCAATGGATTAGAAATAGCTACGGAAAATAACTCACAAATAGTCAGTTCCTTTGTGCATTACACCAAAAGTTCCGACAGATCACACTCAACGATTTTTAAGGTGTCACAATTTAAAAATTGGATGACATGAACCAGGCAGCCAGGCACAGAAGCTGATGAATGTAAACCCCAAATTTGTATGCACATGAAAGAAATGGGGTTTGCAGCCGAAAGCCTGGGCACGAGAGAGCTTCTCAATTATAAATTAAAAAATGAGCTCATTGATCTCCCATTAGTAGGAGGCAACTTCACCCAATCAAGTTTGTGAAAATCTCCATCTTTCACAAGCAGACAGATTCTTTTCATAAAGATTGGAGTAACACCTCTAACCAAGACCAATCTCTGAACATCATCCAGCATTATTAGAGATGGGAAGTTGCAAGTAGATTCTTATGCTTGTAGCTGAAGGTGGAAGTTTAAATAAGATTGAGAGGAGAAGTTGGTCTGAACACACAGAGGTGGTTACCGCTCATTATCCGTTTACTTCAAAATTTCAGAATTGTCATCAGCCATCACAGGATGAGAACTGTAAGTACATGCCGACCAACCCAGAGCAATCTACTAGACTTATTGTCAACCAGATCCGTGGATGCATTCATGAGCTGGTCTAAATTCTCAACAACTTCAGAATGGTAACTCAAATTTAAGTGCTTGCTCACCACAAATTAGAACTCTTATCAGAATTAATAAGTTCCCAATTCTGATGACTAGGTTTCTGCTAAATAGAGGCCGCATGGATGAAGTGGACAATGTATGTGAAAAAGGGCAATTTAGTGTTCCAGCATAGCAAATGGAAAGCATTTTTGCAAGACCCAATAACAGATGATGATGCATTGCGACAAAATAATGATGAACATAAATGGGTATATCAGCATACCTCATAAGAGCTATTAGATTTGCACTTTGTGTAAATTCACGATTTTGATTTCTACTAAATGTTGGAGCCCACAATGAAAGGATATCAAAAACCTGGTCTTCAAGTTCCTGCATGCATTAAACATCAATAACGGAAGCAGCCAGCAGGCTATCAAAAACAAAAGGAATATATTCTACCTCTTTTGGCATAGAAGATAAAAGTGATGATAAAAGTGACCACCCAGCTTGTTTTTCAACAGTATGAGCAACAGGGTTCTGGCTGGATTGTAACAGCATTTTCTTCAAAACGTCAAGCACTGACTGCACTAGCCTGATAAAGGAATGAAATAAGTATGCCATCAGCAGTTTGGGAACATTTCAAACTCTGCATGCACATGCATGCAAGCTCACATAAGTACAATTATACAACAACACAGGACCTTATATTGTCATCCCATACTTGCTGTTTGGTGGTACTTCATTATGACAGAGGAAGATCTGGACTTACTATAGATGATAACAGACAACATTCCTATTACTGTGCGTGATATAGGGGAACTAAGTTAATAGCTCTAATTTTTTATGCAGATGATGCAAGATGGCCATTCGACATGTGCATTATTATCAAAGAAATTGGATCGCTGAAGAAAAAAAAAAGAATCAGCCACTTCCAGCATCATTTTTACTCTCCCAAGAAAAAAAAAGTTCCAAAGCTGCATCATATAACACTAAATTTTGCAATCACAGCCACCATTATAACTAACTATTTCAATTCATGTGAGTTAGACCTCCCTTCTTCACCCAAGGCAAATTTAAGAACAAAAATCTGCTTTCATTCCTCTACCCACCCCAACAAAGTGGACATACCGAATGGCAGACCTGCTAATGTTGTCGAGTCAGATTGCATAACAGCATGACCATGAACCACCAAGAAACGAAGAAAGACACAAGAAGCATGCATACCTAGATGGATAGCCAAGTGGTAATTTGGGCGAAATGGATACTAGAGCAGCCAAAACCATTGCCTGGCCATGCAATGAATCAAGTTCAAGCTTTAAATTGCTTCCCTGCGAACAGAATGAAATTCCCATTAGCTATCAAAAAGCACATAAACTACATGCTTCCATCAAGTATGACCCCCAGAATCATTACTTATTCTGATTCAAGTCACAAATACCACTTCACAAGCAACAAAGACTTGATAACTGTGTCAATTAAAGGCTCCAAAGATTGTTACAACCCAGAAGATTAACTTAAACCGGAACATCACATCAAATGGTCAAACATGATGCACAATACAAAAGAAATTAGTACTACTCCAAAGTTGACATTCCCTGGACATTGCCCGAACTACTCCAAAGTAGACATTCCTTGGACATTGCCCAAGGCCATTGTGTTCCTTGGGTTTCAAAAAGTAATAAAGAAAAAGAGGTATGAAATAATTTTTAAATAAAAGGTGACATGAGAGAGAGAGAGAGAGAGAGAGAGGTCCAAACATAGTTGCTAAAAAACTCTATGCCCCTAGCATCTGCAAGTATGATTTCATGTTCGTTTCTATTCACCGGTCTCCCGCACTGCTCAAATAAGTATGCGAGCGACCTCCTTCCCTTCTGAGTTTGAGACACCTCTGGTGAAACCAGTTCCTTTACTGTATTACCAATGAATTCAAGTCAATAAAGTAGTCTGGTGGAAGAATCTGGCATCAACACTCCTCTTCCCCCTTCCCAAGCCGGGCCTCACCTTTGTGTGAAGGCTACATTCAAATTGGAATTTATAAAAGGCTAAAGCCCTAATTTCACTATATCAAGAATAAAATTGAAAATATCTGGAACATTAACTCCTAAGGAAGGGCATTTTTGGGGACCAGCTTGCCTCCACTTTGAAGGCAAGCCAGACTGCTTATATTAATGTTCCCAAAACTCCAACTCATCAGAGTTTCTCAAATACAGCTACATTTACTTATAGCCTCACTGCCAACCACTGAATATGCACACATTCTGCAGAGGAAATTCTATTTTTCATGGAATAGGATCCTTAACCCATTCATCTAGCATGTGGTGCTAGAAAAAATTGAAGGACCAAGACTCTTCATTTAATCAATCCAAAGAAAATCCTCCTGTTAAGATATATGCCTCATATACATTGTGGGTATGTTTCCTGAAAACTTGAGCTTAAGGGAAAATGGTTATTCAACAAGGTACAAAAGCTTCAGGTCAAAGGTTCGAATCTTTGCAATCCTTGTTGTCATTATGTTTGTCACTCTCATTTGTCTTCACATCGTTGCCTAACGTGGTTACACCATCCTACGTTTCACTCGTAAAGTCCCACTCCAAGGGAAAGTGTTGACACATACCTTGGTAAACATCGTGGGCACTTTCCCTAAAAGCTTAAGCTTTTGGGAAAAAAACAACTGTTCAACACAACCTTTAATGTTCAGAAAAAGAGAGATTTTCAATCCCATATGAGAATGAGAGCAATCATATTGCAATTACATCATCTAAAACCAATCATCTTGGTTTCTTACCCATAACGAAATGCCATTTGGTTGTAAATGTAATGCAGGCAAATTCTGTATCAATTACAGACACCAAGAAACAATTTGGATACAACTTCCAGACAATACAGAGAAATATTCAAGGAGAAAAGCTTATCAAGGAATATCTTCGAACTCAATAAATGACTAAATGGAAAACAAAATGCAAAATAATTACCACAGAAGAGACAAAGTAAAGAGTCTTTCCCATTATCAATTAATAGCATTTTGAATGACAAACAAGCTTCTTTCTCGTGAGAACAGTACCTTCTCAAAAGAAACAGTTTCCCTTAAAGCAGTTAGCGTGGTGACCCCAAAAGATGTCAAGCCTCCAACACATGTAGGATCAACCTCGGCCAACATACGTAATGTCAGAGCCGCCTCAATACGTACCTAGCCAAGAGATTTAAGAAAAACTATTGGCACCAGTGTAAGCAAAATTAACAACGAAAACGTAAGACGTATCAACCTAGATTGTCAAGACAAAGTCACACATTTTCACATAACAGGAAGGACAGAAGTACCTCGCTATTTCCAGGATATCTATGCAAATTTCACATGGACACAGAAGCATGCTCAAAAACCAGAAAAATAAATTGTGAGATACCATAGGACACTAAAATCTTCTTCCAAAATAAGCTAGCTCATCTAAAATGCATTCACCACTTGCTACATCCAATATCATGCCACCATGGTAGTTAAAATCGCAATTTCAATTGTAAGATCATGGGGATGGTGTTAAATTGTTTCAAAATTGTTTTCTAGGTGAAACTGCAAGTTGATTCAGTGAACTCGCTAAAATTGCAAGTCAACTTGTTCCAGATCGTCAATTGTTTTTCAGTCATGCCCACGTCAAATTCTATTAAAGTTTAGGACACAATAATGCCTAAAAGCAGCCGTGTTGGTTGTACAGTTTGACCCCTCTTAATATATTGCTTACTCTTACCAAAAAAATAATAATAATAATGCCTAAAAGCATATAAAATGAAACAATCCCATATTTGCATTGATGCTTAGTGAAATGGCGTTTCATTAATGCTTTGGTGTAAAGATGAACATGTCCAGATCTTCACGATCAGATCAGATTAGGGCACCAAGAACAAGTAGACATCTCTTCTCATCACTTCTCACTCTCCCACCAGATATAAGTCATTCATTCTTGATGACCCATGACATCTCAATGGCTGGCCTAGCTCCACAAGTTTTTTTCCTTGTGAGGGTGTAACATTGCTTCACATGATTTTGTTTCATAGTTTCTTCCAGTGAATTCATTTCACAATTTTTCAAAATTATACTGCTATAAAGATTTGCACTGGTAGTTCCAAATTAATCAATAAGTTAAATTTTGCAACTATTTAGTAAATTACTAACATATATAGAGTCACATTGACCTATATCTACGAAATCTGAAAGGGTGCTGCTATCATCAAATGGCTTATGAGAATGTCACTTTTTTAACTTGGTTTTATTGCTAAATTTAATATTTTGAGCTTTATCACTAATTTATATGAGACTCAACTCAAGACACTTTATGCATTACTTCTAAAGTATGAATAATAATGCAGTTTTCTGATTCAACCTTACTACACGATTTTATGGGAGCCTCACCAATCTAAGGTAAAAAACCGAGTTTGACTACCTTTGCATGCAGCAAAAGTAGCTAAGATATGACTAATAAAAGCAAATCAAGTTACTAGCAAACTTTCCCATCATTGGGTTAATTCAACAGCCATTGCCTTAATGCAACAATCGCTCGTGCAAAACAGACACCAAGAAAAGCATGCACACCAAACAGCCCAAGAATAAAGCACAAAACTGGGATAAGATGCACGAATATCAGAAGTTATTCATTCAAAAGGCAAATGTTCAACCAATACTATCCACCTTCATCTCATTGAAGAAATGACAGTAACGTCTTACAAGTTCAGAAGAGTGCGAAACTGCTGCCACCACTACATCATCGAGAACTTCCCTGAATTCAAACGGAACCTGCATAAAAAGAAACATGCACCATCCAGTTTCATATCAAATCATATAGTCTTCCATTTATCATAATGTATCGGTACCAAAAGATACGTCGTGAATTACTACAACTAGCAGATGCTCGAGAGGCCCAGAAGTCACAATGACAGAGAACAATTTATCATATGTAAACACTATCTGGGTATCTAAGCACAAGCAGAATTAGACAAGCTATGTCATAATAGTCGATAGCGCCGCCACTTTGGTATGATCAGGTATAGCAAAATCCAACCAGTGTAACTGCAGAATCCCCATTTATATTTGTTCACAGAGATAAAGTAATTAAGTAGAAATTTTTTAGAGCTTACCTCTCCCACTGATTTCAGAGTATATGACAAGGTACATAAAGCAGCAACTTTCATTGCCGGAACAAAATCAGGAGACTGAAGCTGCAAATTACAAAAAGAGAGATACTTCGGTCATAAATTGATAAATAACACAATTTTAAGGAACCCAGCAATCAAAGTTGCTAACCAAGAATGGAAAGATCTACAGCAAATGACAATCGCAAACCTGCTGTCCCAGAAAAACCAAAAAGCTCCTTTGAGTAGGTTCCATCATTTGATCAGTGATACCCACTCGAAGAATGTACAGAACACATGCCTTACAAAACCATTAAATGCATCAGTAGCTTTGAATAAGGTTGTTTATACAATTGAAAACTTTGAATAGCAAGTTCTCAAGAATAATAATGAGTGTCCAACTTTCACTAAATCCTAAAGCATCTTCAACATGACAGCAATGCTTTCGGTGAGATTAGGAACAAAAGACACCTAATAACAAGCATTACCGCTAAGGCCTGGATATGTAACACTAACTAGAAGATCACATAGGAAGAAAAAAACTGCAGTTTCTTGCCATCAGTATCACTGCCAGAATTCTACAAGATAGTGCCACCATCTTCCAATACCTTGACATACAACTAAAGTGTTTTCCACTCTTTGTATCTGGACCTACATATTTTTATTACTTCTGTTTTTTATAAACTTAAAATCAAGCTCATAGTTCATACTAATACACCCTCACAATGTTCATCCACTACTAAGTAATGATTGAGGATCATCATAAAAGAAGGACAGGATACTGGAGAAAATTCAAGCAGCTAAAAAGTAAGGCAACTGAATAGATACACAATAGAATCTCCACTTTCCCTTTCTATTGCTTACGGTACTTCATCTTTGCTAAACAATGTTAATGATGAAGAGTTGTCATTTGACAAAGAAAATGAGGATTTTGGGCCCAAAAAACAAAGGTAAAAGAGGATAAGTTAAAAGAACATACCAGTGCATGGGCATCGGTAGAATTGTCTGCACGAAGCATGTCCATAACCAGTGGAGTGAAGTTTTGGAGCTCACTATCTGGACGAAAATATCTCAAAAGAATGGCCTATAAAAAGCACCACGTTAACAGAAAAGAACATCGTGATCCCAAGAAGGGGAATAACAAGAATATGAGGGGCAACAAAAAACAATCCACAGTTAACCCTTTTTTTCCGGGTGAGAAGTACTGGGAAATGAGAAAATGTGTCAAGTAGCTACCAGGCCAAAAGAAATTGCAATGATGATAAAAATAAACATAAAAATAAAAAGAGAAAAGACAAATGAAGACACAGATGCTCTAGAAATTCATATGCTTTGACATTTTGGATCCTCCTCTTAAGAGAGAGATTGCAATTATCAAAGTGAACAAAAGTACTGAAGAAAAGAAGATAAACTTAAATAGCTGACAGCCTACCTGTAAAAAGGAGACCCATGACAGAGTTATACCAATTCTAAGGTCCTTGGAACGAGCTCCACTTGCTGCAATTTAAAATATTAGCTAAGAATAGTTTGGACACCATGAAGAACCTACTAAGTCTGAGGATGGGTGAAGGACTTCAAGTGTACACACATGAAAATGTACAAGTATGGTAAAAATTAAAACCATGAAGCACATTTACACATATGAATCACTTAACAGAAGAACCTCAGGCACCAGGCATATAAATATACTATCCTAAAAATATAGTTCTGAGACTAGGTTATGTCAAGCTTGATTCTCTTGAAGTATAGAAAGCTGGTTATATGTTTTGAGTTGAGGGGTTACTGCGAAAATTATATTTGATCATGCAGCTTGTTAGACTTTGTACAGCGGTGGCACTGCCTCGGTACCTTTATTACAAACTGTTCCTATTCTTTTTGTAATTACAGAACAAAATGGACTCTGATCATCATATTGACCAAAGTCAACAATAAGGTATTTTCATCTTCTATTGTTATCTTTAGCTTATTCACCTAGTAATTTTCATTAACCAAACAAAAACATAATTCTGACAAAAAAAATTCCATTTTGCAGACCAAATAGTTATTGGGTTGCCCCTCCTGCTCTATTTTATTCGCATAGAACAACTATTCCATTCCGGTCATATCCTATTTAATAACCAAACACTTCATAAAAATACATTCATTCAACCAAAAAGCAGAAGAGTAGAGGAAATAGGAAGCGCAGTTTCTTTTTATCTAAATAGGTAATACCTTTTGTGAAAGGCAATGTTAAATGTCTCTGCAAACCACCCTCTAGTTTCTTCCCCGTGAGAACAGGTCCTTTTCCCCTCGGTTGAACCTAGGAAGAACACAAGAATGCAACTGTAGAGTAACAGAAACATCATCCATGAAAACCAATAACAGTTAGATATATACTTGTGCCTCAGGATTCATTCCAAGAGCAAGCACCGACCCCAATGCTTCAGCAAAAGCATCCCGAACAGAAGAAATGGGATCTTCAAGGGCCTGTTAAAAGATGGGTTAATCTTGAAAACTAATCAGTTATGACTATGAGAAAGCAAAATACATCGTCGCCAAACCTTAACACAATAAGAAGCGGAAGAGTCAAGTTCTCCAACTCCTAAACCTGGTCCTCCAATATTTGCAAATGCCTTGAGACATCTTGCGGCAGCTATTCTGACTACAAATGATTTATCTCCCACAGCAAATCTTGTAATAATACGAAAAGCCTCAGTATATGCCGCAAAGGCAGCACAGCCCCCGGAGCCTTCTAAGGCATTCTGGAGCATATGGAGAGCTTCCTTTCTAACAAAATCCTGCAACTCCCAGCAAGATGACATTAGGATCAAATAATGAACAACCAGCACTCCTCTGAAGTACAAAACAAGAGAAAAGAAAAAAAATTCAGTGGCAACAGTTGAATATACTAGTTGCATTATGCTAGCCATTTTTCCAGTCAATCATGACCATAACCATGTTAACTTCCAGCAGCAATCATCTAAGAGCTTTCCATGTTTATGTGAATTCCAATTGTATAAGAAGATTGCATTGTAACCAAAAATATATATTGAACACTTCGAAGGAAAAAAATAAAAAAAATAGGTTGCATATTCTGCTCAAGCTATGAAAGTTCAAGGCAACATAACTTGGTACAAATTCAGAAGTCAACCTTATTTCATTATTTAAAAAGGAAAAGCAAATCGCATGCGATGGATGCATTGAACAATTTTTTATAGATGAAAGGAAAATATTATAGGGCACCAAGGGGACATAAACAGGAAGAAAAAATGTCCAAGTGGATGCTTGGACATACAGCCTCCTTGTCGCAAAATAATATTTCAGTTGGCATCATCTTCTTTAACTTCAAAAATCCACACTAGAAAAGCATTACTACCAAAACTTCTGTTCTTTGTTTAAGGAGAGGCATCATTAAAGAAAGATGATAAGTAAAAAATATTGAACCATAAAGAAACAAAAGCCCTCTTTCAATCCAGCTGCCTTGCATGGATAAATACCCTAGAGATGCAAGAGATGAAATGTACCTCATGAAACTTCACAAGTTTAGTTACAATGATGGTTGTTTCATGTAAACCTGAAGTGATTCTTCTCCCGAAGTGCCGATATAGTTCACCCAAACACTGTGCAGCCCCTACAGAATTGCATTAGAGTATTAGTTAACAGAGGGAAACACAATGCTAGAGTACAAGAGAAAAATCAAGCATATGGAAGCTACAGAATGCATCAGATTTCTTACAGGGAGCAATTTTATCCATAATGGAACAACTCAATGGCAGTACAATACAATAAAGTTTTCAAGCAAAGTGTTGACCTCAGGTTTAAATTTTGTTAATTGTCACATCATTGTGGAAGCAAGATTATTCGAGAGTCCTAACTCTTAAAAAGCATATTTATATTTGTATAACTCACAATTCGGACCAGCATGATTCAATTTGATTCATATGCAAAACAATTAAACTTCAGGGTGTGAGTCAAAAGTGAACAAAAATTGTCCGATCAGATCACAGTTCATTTACAATTCGATCCTTTTCACAATTTGAAAAGCTGATAGTTTTTTTGCTAAGAATTGTAAAGATGATCAGGTGAAACGGACAGATATGGAAAAGCGCAAGGTCTCCCTAATATATCAACAAGATAAGGTTGGGTAGGCTATAAGAATGGTCCTACACTAAAGAAGTGTGCTCTTTTGAGATTATAAAGCTTTCAAAGAATGATATTGATGGTCATGAAGATAGGAATTTCCAGCATTAGTTTCTTCTTTTCTTCACTGTACTGGTAGAGAACTACGAAATCAATTAGCTAAAACTTATGCTCGGTCATCAAATTGCAATTAAAGACGTGGGAGAACTAAAGTCTTTTTTGGGCATACAGGTTGAGCGCTCATCTAGTGGAATGAAGATCACTCAGAAGAAATACATGCCTTTTTTCTGACGAATCATATAGTCCTATGATTTCATCGACCGACAAGCTTCTCAAAAAAATAGTAATTACAGTTGAAACGATCAAAAAGGATAAGAGCCTTAATATATTTCTAAAGTGGAAAATATCATAAAAAAATTTTAATTTAATCAAAATGAAAACGCGGTTAGCGATATTCCTATCTCTTATTTTAGAAATTTATAATTCTTCCATTTTGCTGGATGGAATTTCAATTAATTACATTCAAAAGAAACGTGATTTCTAGGCGCCCTAAAAGAAGGGGTCACACGGAGTTCTTCCTCGAAGGTCAAGCCGTAGTCCCTGTCCTGGGGAGAAGTGGAAGGAGTTAGGAGGAGGGAGCACCCTTTGCTCAAAGAAATAGGTGGCTTCACCTTCAAGCTGTCAAGAAAATCGAACTAATATATGATCATGACATGTTGACCCATATGATCTCAGGCTCACAAAGAGGAGAGGATGAAACTGACAATTTTACACTAGGAGATTTTTCTCGTCAGTGATCTTTTCCCTGGTGTCTAGAGAAAGCAGCTTTGAATATGACATTCATTTGTACCCAAGGCAATGAAATTGCAGGCAAGATTCACAACCACTTAAGAACTAGGAACTTTTATAGCTGGACAGCCTTTCCAAGCAGCAAATTTCCCAACTGCTATGCCTATCAATGCTTTTACAGAACAATTGCATGAAAAAAGGCTAAATTAATGAATGAGACATATCACTCGTAGAGCTAAGCACCTAAACATTGTGGCAAACTAAAAATCCTCAACCAAATCGATGATCTCGCATAGTGTATTGATACAATCATTAATAATCGCAATGAACAATTTAGTCCCTGCACACTAACAATCTATTTTGGCAGGCAATGAGGATGGCGATCAATAGGATCCTTTGCCATTTCCACAAACTGAGAAAGATTTGTGGACATTACAAAAATAACATGGGAAAAAAGCTGGTTGAAAAGAGGGCCTAAACAATTAACTGGTTCACTTGCACTAATTATTAACATTTGAGGTTTACGGCACCCTCAGGAAGATCTCACACGAAAAGCATGTAAACAAACTACAAATTCAGTAATTACAATAAAAAAAATTACGTTAAAAGTCACTCAGGGGAAAAACAGGGATCATTGACAAACCAGCAACTCTCTGCGGCTCGCTCCTTTTGCCATCGGAAAGAAATCCCTGGAGGCTGCTCGCTCGAGAATATATCGAAATGCCATCTCCCTTGGAAATAATCCTCGCCATCGCCACGGACGCCAAGTGACGCACCGGCCTTCGGGCGCCCAAAGCGAGCAAAGAATACAGCGCATCCTCGCATTTCCTTTGCCACAGCAATATCGATTCCTGAACGAAAGCAAATCCCCGAGTCACATCGCAATGCTCGGCAAAACGACGGCGCAGATTGCACAGATGATCCGATCACACTAAGGAGCTTCTACGCTCATCCCTACCGCATCCTCCCATACACGCAGCGACAGCATAACTGAAACTGAGCTAAATGTCTAGTTTAGATAATTTAGGATCCACGGTTCAGAATTCATGACCGGCTCCGGGATCGGACCACCCGATCGAGCACGGACAACGTGGAGACCGTGCTGATGACTGACTCTACGCCAGGAATCGACTTTCGACGGAGATTCGGAGAAGCGAGCGAAGAAGACCTGAGGCTCCTCGTCGATGGCGGAGATGAGATCGGAGAGGAGATCGAAGCAGAGGAGCGGGTCCGGCGGCTGCTGGGAAGCGGACGCGACGATGGACTCCAGCTGCGCCACCAGCACGCCGAAGCGGGAGAGCGGCACGTTCTCCCTCACGTAATTCTTCACCATTGTTTGCCCTCCAGTTCGGTCAGTAGACGGAGATGATTGAATGGGAAATGCAGAGATTGAACATTCTGCGAAAGATGGCTCAGGGAAGGAGAGAAGTGAAATCGCGGGGATATATTTCCAGCTCCCGGTCGGGACCGGAATGTTAGGGCGTGCATGGAAACACTCCAAAAAAGTGTTTCCGGCACACTTTTTGTACGGAAAGTGTTAACAAAAAAGAAGAAACGCGTTTGGTTGCGTTTTGTTTTCTTTTTTTTTGTTTCTGGAACGAAATAGAAACGAAAAAAAAAAAAGCAAAAAAGTTTTCTAGGAAAAACACTTCGGAAGAAACAAAAGAACAAAACGTCTCTTCTCTCTCTTCTTCTTCTTCTTCTTTTCTTTTTTTTTTTCTTCTTTTTCTTTGGCCGGTCGCCGCCTCGGCCATGGCCGGCGACCGCCGTCGAGGCTCGGCCTCGCCCGGATCCCGGCGAGGCTCGGCGTCGCCGGCGCGCGGCGAGGCCGCGTCGCGCCCCGGCGAGGCTCGGGCTCGCCGGATCTGGCGAGCTCGAGCGTCGCCGGCCCGGCGAGGCTCGGGCTCGCCGGACTGGCGAGCCCGAGCTCGCCCGGCCAAGGCGAGGCTCGGCGTGGCCGCGCGGCGAGGCCGAGCCTCGCCTTGGTCGGGGCGAGCTCGGGCTCGCCAGATCCGGCGAGGCTCGGCCTCGCCATGGTCGGGCGAGCTCGAGCTCGCCCGGATCCGGCGAGCCGAGCCTCGCCGGGCCGGGCGAGCTCGAGCCTTGCCGGGGCCGGCGACGCTCGGCCTCGCCGGATCGGGCGAGCCCGAGCTCGCCCAGCCAAGGCGAGGCCGAGCCTCGCCCAACCACGGCGGGCTCGGCCTCGCAGGTGGCCGGCGAGCCTCGCCGTGGTGGCGGCGAGGCCGGCCCCGTCGGCCGGTCGCCCGGAGGCCGGTGACCGGCCGGAAAAAAGAAAAATAAAAAGAAAGGAAAAATAAAAAATAATAAAAAATGTTTAAAAAATTAAAAGAAACAAAAAAATAATAAAATTTAACCAAACGTGTTTCGTTCATTTTTATTAGGACAAAACGTTACCAAACGCGTTCTTTTGTTCAAAAATTGTTAGGAACAGAAACACTTTTTTTTTGTTTGTTAAAACAAAAAAAGCACGAAATAAATCCATGCGCACCCTTATTTTCTTTAATTATTTTTTTCCTTTCCTTCTCCTTTTAGGCTTAAAACAAGGGTTAATTTTATTTTATTTTTCGGTGCCGGAGGAACCGCTACGGTGGCCGGCAGCCGTTCACGTAAACCCCAGGTGTCGATAGCAGGAAACCACCACCCCGGCGACACGCGTGAACCTTGGCCTCCACCGGGGAGAGCAAAGGCTCTACCATCCACGCTACAACAGCCGGTGGTAACAAGGGTTAATTTCATAAGCGAAAAAACCACAAAAAATTCTAAACTTTGCCCAAAGTGACAAATTTACCTCAAAATTTTTTTGTGACATGAAAAACCTCGAAATTTTCTAACCATGGCACATTTACCTAAACTTTTTTTTTTTATGACACAAAAAACCTTGAACTTTCATTCATGTAACACATCTATCCTAAATTATAGGGCATTTTGGTTTTTTTATTTTTTAATTTTTTTTCTTTTTTTATTCTTCTTCTTTCTTCCCTCCGCCGGCCATGGTGAAGCCGGCGTCCAGCGAGGGCCACCCTTGCCGACATCGGGCGAGAGTCACCCTCGCTTGGGCTAACTAGGGTAGCCCTCACCGGCATCAGGCAAAGGCCTCCCTCGCCCAACGAGGGCCACCCTCGCCCGCGCGCAAGGGCCTCCCTTGCCCGACGCTAGCGAGGTGCTGAGGGCACCCCTTGCCCGAGTTCGATGAGGGTACCCCTTGCTTGGACATTGGCCGGAAAAGAAAAAAAAAAAAGAAAAAGGAAAAATAGAAAGAATAAGATGAAAATGTCTTTAATGGGATAAATGTGTTACAATTTGCAAAGTTGTGGATATTTCATATCACAAAAAAAATTTGGGGTAAATTTGTCACTTTTGGCAAAGTTTTGGATTTTTGATGGTCTTTTCCCATTTCATAAATATCCTAAAATCATAAACATTTAACAAATTTACTTCAAATTAATTTTTTATCACTATAAATCCTAAATTAGTACACTTATAATAAATTTACCACAAACTACCATAAAAAATATCAAATCGATGCATTTATAATAATTTTATCATCCATTAATTTCAATTAAATTGAATTAATGGTACAAATAATCACAAAATGGTGGCTCTATGAAAAACGAAGTATACAACCCCAAATTGGTCTACTTATTACCTGCCATGAGTCATTAACCTTAGTAATTTGATGATAAATTTTAATAAATAGATGTTTCAATTTAATTTTTTTGTCAAAAAATTAATTTTAGATAAATTTGTTACAAATGTACCAGTTTAAGGTTTTTCGTAATATTTACCTTAAAAACAAATATAATTCAATCTAATTTCACTCATTATTGCTACTAGTAATCCTCGAAATTCAAACCATTCCTTCACTTAGCCAAATACAATGCTCATAAATTTCACTCATTTGCGGGTTGTGAAATAAATATACGATAGGATAGGATTAGACAAAAATAATCAAATAAATGAAAAGGTTTCACTAATCATCCTTATGCCATTATGGGGATAGATTTTTTATTTTTTTGGTCGAATTATGGGGATAGATTTTGCTGAGGTGAATTTGACCGTTTTAAAAATTTCTGATGTTGACTCTTTTATCTATTTCCTCGTGAACACCATAGATGCTTGAGCTCGAGCTCTGTACAGGGGGCTGCCCTCTCCGCTAGCCATTGCTTTCAAGTTCGCGCATGAGCTAAGCTCCAAGCTTGCGCCCATGGGAGTTTGAATTTAAGCTCATGAAAGTTGTTTCATTTAAAAAAATGATGAAATATCCTCAAAGAAATATGCATGATAAATACGTGGATCGACAAAGGTTATGAAAGCTCATTGTTCATTTCAAACAAGAAATTTAAAGATTTTTAAAATTGAAAGCAATCGCACCCAACCATATAAATTACAGGAAAATAAATATAAAAATAAAGTTGCTAAGGAATGGATTGATTGAGGGATGCTTTATAATGAGTACAATTGGGCTATGTTTGTTAGCCAAAAGAAAATTGCAACAGGAAAAATTAATCATATTCAGTGATCAGTTTCTTCCCAAGACAAGATAAAATCGAATATAGAAAAGATATTGCCTTGATAAAAATATTACATAGGAGATGCGGAGTGAATGCAAATATGAATTCTTACATTTGTAGCATAAAAGTTATTTTTCTCGAAGACGAACTTCTTAAATTGATAAAAATAAAATAATAATTAACTATAAAAACATGTGAATTCTAAAATAAAAAAATTCAAAAAAACAACCATCTTCGTTTTTATTTATTCAACTTTATTATTTATATTTGAATTTCTTTCTTCCTATAATATTTATTCTATATATAATATTGTATCTAGAACGTATTTTAGATATATTGATATAGCTTATTATTTAATAAACTTTTATAAAGGAATGATGAAAGGGATTAAAAAATAAATATAAGAATGATTTACTTATATACCATTCATGCTAAATAATTGACAAGATATGATATGAAAACTGTGTCTGTACTTAGCAAAAACATTCCTCATAAAGTTTCAGCGATTTTCAACCAAAAAAAAAATAATAAGTTTCACCAATCATCCTTACGTCATTCTGGGGATAGATTTTGCTATGGAGAAATTAACCGCTTTAAACAATTTCTAACGTGGGACTCTCTCTCTCTCTTTCCTTGCGAGCCCCATAGGTGCTCGATCTTTGGGCTTAAGCATCCATGGGCTTGCATCCCCATGGATGCTTGAGCTTTAGCACTATAGTTATGCCCGCCCTCACAGCTAGCCATTGCGTTCGAGTTCACGAATGACCTCCGGGCCTGTGGACGGAGCTCATGGCAATTATTTCACAAAAAAAGATGATGAATTATCCTCGAAGATATATGGATTGATCGATAAGTGGATCTGATAAGTGGATCTATGAAAATTGTGAAAGGTCATTCGTTGATTTTGGACCGGAAATAAATGATCAGAAAAATATAAGTTCTAAGCTTGGAGGCAATCGTAGCCAACTATGTAAATTGAAGATAAAGATACATTTGCAAAGGAATGGATCAATTGAGGGTTGCTTTACAAAGAGTGCTAGGTTACATTTGGTAATAGTCACGATGAAATTCATGATAAGACAAAATTTATTATAATCTATGTTTAGTTTCGTCCCCAAATAGGATAAGGTTTTATATGATAAGAATATTATTTTGATAGAAATATAATGCGAGAGAGATATGATAAATATAGATAAGATTTTTATTATTTACATTATAAATTTATTTTTCTTAAATACAGACTTCTTAAATAAATAAAAATAATTCTTTACTGACCAAAAAAGTAAAAATAAAATGAACATTAAATATAAAAACATTTGAATTATAAAATAAAAAGAAAATAAAAAACAAAAAAAATACAATTGTTTTTATTTACTTTACTATATTATCATATATTTGAATTTCCCTCTATCTTATAATGTTTACTCCACATATATCATTTATATTTATCACATATTTTGAGGATACTGGTATAGTTTATTACTTAATAAAATTTTACAATTGAATGATGGAAGGGATTAAAAAGAAAAAAAAAGAGATTCATCGATATGTCATTCGTACCAGATAAAGATCAAAGTATGATATGAAAATATTTGACTTTATGCAATTTGCCAAATAGTCATCTTATCTTAACTAGATATCAAAACAACATAATGCAAGCATTTATATACCAACAGTTATATATACAACAGTTATAATGATTGCTATATTTGAATAAAAAAATAACTTCCTAATCCTATTAGTGGTAATGAGACTTTACATGATTTCCTTTTATCTAGCAACACTTATCCACAAATGCAATGCTTGTCCACATCAAGTTACAAAAATCCTAAATTAGCGCTATCGCAATAACCACCCACTAATTACATTTGTATTGATTGCTCATTATTGATGACTTTGCTTATTAACTTCTCAAGTCTCAACGAAGGCTCACATTATCAATGATTTGGTGATTGTCAATGCTCTTTTAAGTTGCTGTAGTTCAGTTCATTAATGACTTTATTCATCAAGCTATTCTCTCATAAACTCTCTTACCAATCCTTTTTTTATTTTTATTTTTGAATTTTGTATTACTCATGAGATGATACAAATAAACGGAATGGATCATATATAAATAAAAGTATTATCGTAATCACTATCGTAAATCTCCATTCAATCTAACGGTGGAAGTTCCATCTCCAATTTATTTGTTTTAAAGAATAAAAGAATAAGATCAATTCTTCCATGGTATTGCCAAATAGGCCCTTTTCATCGGCGGAGCAAAATCAACCGGTGGCATGGAAATGCACGCCGAAAGCCCGCTTCATTTCCGGCCCGACCCGGCAGAGAGAGGATCCTCGGCGCCTCCAGGCTATCCAAACGGCGTCGTCGGGTCTGGCGCTTAAACTCTCGAGAGATCTTTCTTCCGGAAAGCCCTAACGCCCCGCTAGTTTCCAGTTCCTCGGAAGTCGAAGAGCTTCTTCTCCACTCTCTCTCTCTCTCTCTCTAGAGCCTGCACTCTCCTTAGATTCATCGACGTCGTCTCCTTGCTTATCAGGCTTCCGAAGATGTCGCTGCGGGTGCTGAATCCGAACGCGGAGGTGCTCAACAAGTCCGCGGCGCTCCACATGAACATCAACGCCGCCAAGGGCCTGCAGGACGTCCTCAAGACCAACCTCGGCCCCAAGGGCACCATCAAAATGTGAGTTGTTCCCCTGGATCGCGACCCTTTTCCCTTTCCGTTCCGGTTGCGCCTCCTTGCTGACCGATCTTGTCGCGGCTGACTTTCAGGCTCGTCGGTGGAGCTGGGGACATTAAGCTCACTAAGGATGGGAACACCCTCCTCAAGGAAATGGTAGGCGTCTTTCTTTGTGCTCCGTGGCGGAATACTTGGGCTGGGTTTTGTTTGTCTAGTCGCGATGTCGTTTGTTTCGCCGGGCATTGCGAAACTGTGAGGATCTCACGGGAAGTGGATAGTAGCGGTTTTCTGTTTAGTTCTTCGGAATGCTAAATCTGCCCATTTGTTCGGATTCTGCTAGTTCTGCCTGTAGACTCGGGGTTGCTTCTGATTATGTAAAACAGACGGTCAATTTGTAGTTCTATGTTTCCCAAACGTTTGACGTGTTCGGGACTCCAGCGTTGGGTCGATTAGCTTTCTTGTGGATTTGGTGCGGCGCTAGGTATGTGTGATATGCAAGGAAGATGGCATCTTGATAGGAAACGCATCATGTTAGGCTTTTTGCGATTCGTTGATCGAATTGAGTTTCAGCAATTAAGGAGAAGCTCTGCCTGCACTACCTGGGTGGTTGGATTGTCTTTCATTCGAAACTTCACGATGTTTTGGCAAAGAAAAATGCCTCCAAAATATACTCGTTGGCCTAGATGTTTTATAATTAGTGCGTGGTAATTTTTGCTTTTGAAGGTAGAATACCATCAGTTATTGGATTAGCTTTTACGCAACTTTATGCTTTAGTAATTTTTTGATAGATTAGAAAGTTATATCTTCAGAGATGGCACATTATTCTGCTCATTTTACCGCAGTAAAAGTTCTCATGTGAAAATTGCATTTTGAACGCCTTTGGATTTAGCACTACTTGATGTTTTACCAATTGCTGCAGCAAATTCAAAACCCAACTGCAATTATGATTGCAAGGACTGCTGTTGCGCAAGACGACATAAGCGGTGATGGAACAACATCTACAGTCCTCTTCATTGGCGAGCTTATGAAACAATCTGAGCGCTATATTGATGAAGGTGTGTTGTCAATGTGCCCAACTCAGTAGCACGTTCTCTCGTTTGTATTGCGTGCTGAAGTTTCATATCATTATCCATCTTCTGTTGTTCTATGACTTTATGACTGCATTTATAAACACATTATGCCTTTTTTATGCTCAAAAGATAGACTCCCATTCTGGTGGCACTGGTGGGTTACTTCATCACTATTGTATCCCAAAGGTCATGCTGCATATTATATTATCCTAAGGGAGGCTGTATTTTCTCCGACCTACTTTTATTGTCCTATTTGAATGAGCCCATGATTTGAAGACTGTGTTGCATTGGAAGTATGAGTGCTACTCCATGTTTGCCCTATTTGGAGTGCCCTTAGAAGAGGAGTCGTCATCATATTTTTGAATCGTAGTTTATATAATGTTAGCGTGCAGAGTATCTAGAAACCAATAATTTTACTGGGAAACACCTAGAGTTATTTGTCTTTCATTTGCACAGTAAAGAAATTGTTAGCCTCTCGATTTGTTTATGTCGCCTTTTGAGTTAAATGATGTGTCACTGAAGAAAAGCTAGAACTTTTGGAAATGGGCCTACATTTGTGCCTCAGGAGCTCCTTCATTGTCAGCTTTTACTTGTTCTAGGCATGCATCCGCGTGTTCTGGTTGATGGATTTGAAATTGCGAAAAGAGCAACCCTCCAATTTCTTGAGAAGTTCAAGACTCCTGTTGTAATGGGTGAAGAACCTGACAAAGAAATTCTTAAGATGGTTGCCAGAACAACGCTAAGAACAAAGGTACTTCTGATATCTATTACTGTTCTGTGAACAAGTTCTTTATATACTTAATGACATGTTTTCTTGGACAGCTATACGAGGCACTGGCTGATCAATTGACAGATATAGTCGTTGATGCGGTGAGTACTACTACTTATGTGGCAGATGGGCTAATTCATGAGCATAATTTTCTAGGCCCTTGCTATAACCTGCCAAGAAGTTTGGTTGTACACTTGGTGATTGATAATTGGTTACAACATGACAGGTGCTCTGCATCAAAAAAGCTGAGGAAGGCATTGACCTTTTTATGGTGGAGATTATGCATATGCGCCACAAGTTTGATGTTGATACACGCTTGGTATGATGGTCTTTCTTAGTTGTGGCTGTGAATATATGTCTCTTCATGATTATATTGACAACTTTTAAAGATCGGCCTCTTATGAAGTGGATAAAAATATATGCCTTGTCATTGCCTCTATTTTTATTATTATCTTTTTTTTTTCGTTGCAATTTTGGACTCACTGGCATCCATTTTTTCCTTTCGTGTCCTGAGATGTTGTGGATTTGTGCCGAATTGTCAAATTGCTTGACTGGTTCAGGTAACATCTGACGGGGATTGCTGCCTTTGAAAAGTAGATAGTCGGAAAATAGGTACTCCTGGAAAACAGTCCAAACACAAAGCATTTCATTTTAAAAGCTCTAAAGAGAAAAATGGCTGGGAGTTGTCTTCTAGATATTTTACAAAGGAAAAATGATATGATACGATTACAATGATGTTGAGAATTGTACCTTGCTTTGCCTTTCACTTACTGCAGTGCAGCTTGATTGCTTTCTTTCGTTTGATGGCATGAAGTTTGAAGTCTTGACTATATGACTGTGGCATGTTTTGTTGAGCCCAGGATCATGAATAAGAGAGGGAGCTATACCCCTCATGTAGATAGCAAAAAGTTCTTTATTTCTTCAATCATTAGAAACAATTCAATAGAAAGATTATCTAGAGTGAAATAGGTCCCTTTGTCGTCCTCATATTGAATGTTGTCCCTTCCAATTTATGAAGCATTTCTCTTAGGTATGAATTTGAAAGGAAGTATTGCATTACTTTGTTGAAGAAAAATATTATGATGTTTCCTTTTTGAGTAAGTGTCTTTTACATTCCTTATAGAAAGCCACACAAAAAAAGAGAATTGATCCAGTACCTTTGGCTTTGCCAATGTCCATTTTTCCTTAACGAAATATAAATTTAATGTGTGCTGACTATACTGATCCTTGTCATCCAGGTTGAGGGTCTTGTCCTTGATCATGGTTCGAGACATCCTGATATGAAGAGGCGAGCAGAGAACTGTTATATCTTGACGTGCAATGTATCCTTGGAATACGAGAAAAGGTACAAATACTGTTGCTCTGTTGAGATAAGCTTGATTTGTTGGTGCTCTAATATGTATGTTTCCCCTTTGCATCCACTCTCACTTGCCAAACGTGATTTTTTGTAACTGTCTCAATGATTTTTTATGGTTTGCTGGACTATATGTGTGCTTATAAACAGATTGTTGGCAATGCAATTGCATGAATGAGAGCTACTAAAAACATGAAGTATGTCTATCTTGTATTTGCTTTCTTCCTGGTTTTTAAATTTTGAAATAGGTGTATGGCTCTATGTGGAAAATGGTCATTGCTATGTTATTGTGAGAGTATTTGATGCTGTTGATCCCTTTGTTGGTTACCATACTATCTTGAATGCATTGGAGTGTTGGTTATTTGTTTGCTGTACTTTTCTGTTAATTCATGTGATCTGAAAGCATGAAGAATTTTATTTTTTTTTTCCCTTTTGTTTATGGTTTTCAGTTCTCGCTTGTAGTTTTCTAGGTTTTTTGTTGGTAAAAAGCAATAGCTGTAAATATTTTGAATAAAGAACTATGTCTGTTGTGCAAGGAATTGTTTAATGTGAAAAGATTTTGGCTAAGCATTTACCTGAAAATAGAGTGTTGAAAACACTTCGTCTAAGATTTTTTGCCAAACTTGCAAAATTTACTTCGGAAATTGTGATATAGTGGTTTCCATGAGCAGCTTGCTCTGCAGTCTCTTTGGAGCTTAAAGTAGCATCTTGTAGGGTCTTTCTGGGGAAAAAGTATACTGATCATATATTCTTTCAGTGAAATAAATGCAGGTTTTTTCTACTCAAACGCTGAGCAGAGAGAGGCAATGGTTTCTGCGGAAAGGCGTCAAGTTGACGAGAGAGTTCAAAAGATTATTGAACTTAAGAACAAGGTTGAGATTGAATAATCTGCCTTCTGTTGATGATCTAACTGGCACAAACTTCATTTAGTTTAAACAAGTGTCATATACTTAGAGATTTGTCCAGTCTTGTAACAGTGTTCCAATTTCTGTCCCTTTTCAGGTTTGCTCGGGCAATGAGAACAATTTTGTCATTATCAATCAAAAGGGTATAGACCCACCATCGCTTGATCTTCTTGCAAGAGCAGGGGTAGGTCTAGGACAAATCTATAGTTTTTCTCCTCTGACGTATCAATACTTATTGATCAACAACATTGCGCTTTTTTTTTGGTCAATGTGTTGCGTGTATTGCTTTAAGCTTCTAGTCCGTTCTATTCTATTAATGATCAACATACTTTGGAAAAATAAAACTGGGTGGTTCTGTTAATAAGATGCCAAACTGACATCCTGCCTTTTCTTGCTGTAGTTCTGTTTCATTTTACGTTCCTTTACAGTTTGGATTTTTATAGTGGGGAATTTTGCCATGGTGGTCCCATCTTATTGGTTAGTTTGTAATAATACTCGGATGCAATTATCCACTGCTTGGAGTACTTTCATAGGTAACTCATGCAATACAGGGGCAACTAGAAGGCCAAAGTGGGCATATGCTCAAATTTCAAGTTTGTAAAAAAGAATAGCTTGTGCAAATTTATTGCAAACGCCATGTTCCCCATTTGTTGTTGTCGAAACAACTTGCTATTTCTATCTTGTTTGGCAAGTGGTAGTTTTCGTAATTTTGTGGTATGTCCTTCATATCTCCAGATACCTTATGTGCATGTTAGCAAATTGTTTTATGCCCCCTGGATAAGTGCATTTCAGCCACTTTGTCATTGAGATTAAGCAATGTCCAGTTTTTCAATTTTGTGCCATGCGAAATGGCTAGGGTAGAGCTTTTGTCTCACGGAGCAGTATTTTCAGGAAGGTTGTTCTAATTCTTGGGTTAGTTTGGAAAAAGGAATGCTAAGTAAGTGATTATTTTGCTGCATTTAAGCGGCGTTTATTTTAAATGAGAATCACCCTAAAAGACCATTTCGGAATATTTTACTTGGTAATCTTCATCATTGATATTATTGAGTTTCGGTTGAGATGCTTTGTCAATCTGGTTGAATGTTATTTTGTACTATGTGCCACCATTTTGACCATTTGTAGTTGTGTAGATCATTGCTCTCCGGAGAGCGAAGAGGAGAAATATGGAACGTTTGGTCTTAGCTTGTGGGGGTGAGGCTGTCAACTCTGTTGACGATATTACTCCTGATTGCCTTGGTTGGGCTGGACTTGTCTATGAGCATATCCTTGGAGAAGAGAAGTACACATTTGTGGAAAATGTGAAGAATCCACATTCTTGCACAATTTTGATTAAAGGTACTAGAGGAAGCTTATAAACTTCGGTAACTTTAAGACTATTAATTTTGCATCTTGCCTCTTATTGTTTGGCTGAGTTGTGCATTCAGGGCGTTTTAAGCTTAGCTGTGAAAACTCATTAATTGTTCATATTCCAGGACCTAATGACCATACGATTGCTCAAATTAAGGATGCTGTTCGCGATGGTCTGAGATCTGTCAAAAATACTATTGAAGATGAAGCTGTGGTACTGGTAAGTGCCTTTTCCAAATTGCCTGCCTCTGGCGAGGGTCTGTAGTTGTCAAGCAGGAACGTTATCCTCCTGTTTTATGGATGACATTTTCATTCTTCAAGAAAAAAAGATGAAAGTAGAAGAAGAGGAAATGGCACTTTTGTTGGCATAATTTCGATTTGTCAAGGTGTTTGAGAACACTGGTTGTGCATTGTCAAGTGTTGGAGTTCTATAGCCATGTAACAGATCTGGTTTATTTTATTATTGTGCATTCTCAATAAAAATAAATGACATGCAATTGACGGGTAATTATGATGCGAAGACTTGAAGACTCTTGTCTAAAACTGTGTACTTTTATGCTGATTGAACTCATTTTGGAATTGTCAATAAGGGGCTTTATTGACATAATGGATTGCTGATTTAAATTTTTTGGGTTCAGGGGGCTGGAGCTTTTGAAGTGGCAGCCAGACAATTCTTGATGAATGAAGTGAAGAAAACTGTCCAAGGGGTAAAAAATTGTAGCCAACAAATTCAAATAGACTGTTAATATTTGTGCATGTGGACATTAAAAAAGAAAACCACATCACTGTCTAGTTTTGTTTGAAGTTTGTTGTCATCTGTTCTATAAGTATTTGCTTTTTATGAATTGAACAGCGTGCCCAGCTTGGTGTTGAAGCATTTGCTAATGCCCTTCTTGTGGTGCCGAAGACTCTTGCCGAGAATTCTGGGCTTGATACTCAGGATGTGATCATTTCTCTGACGGTATGCTGCTTTCTGTGGAAATTAATAGTTGACAGAATAGGGAATACAGAATGATCTGAATAGTTAGCTTTGTGTTCTTCTTTATGGTTCTTCAGGGTGAGCATGACCGGGGGAATATTGTTGGCCTAAATCAGCACACAGGGGAACCTATTGATCCCCAGATGGAGGGTATCTTTGACAATTACTCTGTGAAGCGCCAGATAGTAAACTCGGGGTACGTTGACATTGGTCCTAATAAAAGCACTTTGCTTGACATGTTTTCCATAGAAATGTGTTTTCTGGTATTTAATCAGTTGAACCAACAGCGGAATAGAATTTCGAGTAACTGGCAACCTTCATGTGAAGTGACTAGGGCTAGGATTGTCTCAGTTTCAAACCTGATTTTAACGCAACAAAAGCCAGCAAAAATAATTTATCCTATGTGTTCAATTTAATACATGCTGTGGTTCTACAATGGGGAAGTGGTTGCTTAGTGATTTTCCTTTTACGCTAATTACATGTGAAATTGTCTTTTCAGGCCTGTCATCGCATCTCAGTTACTATTGGTGGATGAAGTTATCCGTGCTGGCCGTAACATGCGGAAACCTTCTTAAGTGTATTTCAGAACCGTGTTTTTTGGGTGAATACTTGGGAGTCCTTAGGCCTGAAGTAAGGGAGGCCCCAGATCAGATTCCTGGAATGGGGCCAACGAGCAGTGATTGGCGCCCTGACTAGAGCTATTTGATTTGCATTTTTTACGAGTTTTGTCTTCTGGGGTGTACCTTTGTCTGCTTTTTGTTCTTGTAATGCTTTCTTTTGGTGTCTGAATCAATTTCTTGCGCAGCAATTAGTCTATGGTGTTTTGTTTCTGGTAAACATACGGATTGAGAGACAGTACTTATTCAATAGAGGTATTGATCTGCAGTACTGCAGTGGGTCTAACCGTTGAAGCTAATCCCCAGTGCTAACATCCTTTATTATCTTTCTAATTTTACAGACGAAAATGCTCCTTAAACCGAGGAAAATGACATGTGGGTTTAGCGTGGGAAAATTATCTCACAACCAGGGCAATGGACTAATTTATCTTTTCTCCCCATGAGAATAGGATGTTCGTAGTTCTTAAAATGCTCACCAAATTCTCATTTGGTGCGACTTTCTTTCTGATGCCATGTAGTAACCTGTGATATGACTAGTTACATTCATTTGATTGGGTAACTGTATGGGACAAGACATTGTTTTCCATGGAACAAAAATTTTAATCGTGTAGCTTTTGCCTGAAGAGCAGCTTCAACATCAGAGATGTGCAAGATGAATGCGCTCCCCCACCGAAGCCAATTGAAGATATGGTGCCAAGGCCTCCATCTCGCGTACGAAGTATCATTTTCAACATTCCTTTCCGTGAACTGTTAGTACCAATTTGCGTACTTACCGTTTTCAAGGTTGGCGTGCTGATCGAGATGTTCCGGTCTGTATTCTCATTTGAGCTCGACTAGAAGTTTTCGACATAAACTTTTACAGCATATCATCTAGGATTTATACGCTTCCAACGAAAAAAATAATTACAGGATTGAATTTTGCGGTGTACGTCTGGTTAGCGGTTTTTGACAAAGCGGCCTCAAGTTGACCCGAACGCGAAACGCATTAAGTCATTATCAAGGAGGAAGATGGAATGATCGTGCTCTACTTCGACTGTATGAACGGATGACCGTCCGAGGCCTGAAGATTGCCTTCACAAAAGGAGCAATCATGATGGGGTCCATGCCGGCGGTCGATGCCAGCGTCGTCTTCTTTCTTTTGGTAAGCCCAATGCGGCCGTCTCAATGGATTGCAAACTTTTCTTTTGCTTTCCAGTAATTCCTGTTTTACCCATTCTACTTTGAGGCCGTTCACGTTCGGACCCTCAACTTCAAGTAGAAGTTATCTTTGAACCCCTTAAACTTTCCAAGTGTCGTATTTTGCGCCTTATACTTCGAACAGGGGTACATCCCAGTGGCCAAAATTGTATTGGAAACGAAATAGAGAAGAGGGTGCTCCCACAATTCAATGTCGCAAAAGTGTGTCCGAGACGCAAAGGGTAACCAAATGACGGGGGGCTTTTGAGGCTCAAGAAGCACGATGCTATTGACGTCTTAATGAAATAATTTGACCAACTTAGATCACCTATTCATAAATCTTCACCAGATCTGACTGATACACAAAAAATCATAAATTGATACACTTACAATAAATTTATCACAAATTAACTTTTTTACTACAAAAAATTTCAAACTAGTACACTTACCTCAAATGACTAAAAAAAATCTTAAACCGGTACACTTGTGATAAATTTATTATAAATAATTTTTATTTTAATGCAAAAATCCCGAATTAATATGTTTGTCACAAATATACATCCGTTAAATTGGATTAATAGTACAAAAAATACAAAATTGATATAACTATGACAAACGGAAAATAAAATTTCAAATTAGTACATAAGTCAAATGTCATATATCGTCAAACTCGGTAATTTGATAGTAAAATTATTGGCTTGGTGTAAATTTATCAAAAGTATATCAGTTTAGGATTTTTGATTGTCAGAAAATTAGTTTAGAATAAATTTATTATAAACATATAAATTTAGGACTTTCCGTAATATTAACTCCTAAGGAAAAGGGCAAAGTTCTAGTGTTTTGAAAGGTCAAGATACGAAACACCGCCCTCCGACGATCGAATGGCCAAATTGAAAATTCCCCCTTCTCCACGGGTCCCTTTTCCGTAACAGAGAGAAACTCCACGCTGGGGAGAAGCGCCTTTTTTTCCTTTCTCTCCCTTGCTTTCGTTTCTCCATTTGTGGTTTTTCCGTTTTTTCCACGTCGCTCCCAGCGGATACGCGTCTTCCGCCACCTCATCTCGCCCCGCCGTATAAATTCGGAGTCCTCCCTGGCGCACTCCCTCTCGCGTCCGTCCTTCCGCAAAACACTCCCCCCCGCCCGCCCCCCGCCCGCAACTCGCTCCGCCCGGCTTTTTCTCGCTCGCTCGCTCGCGATTCTTTTGCTCTTCCGCAAATCCCTAGTCGAGGTAAACCCCGTGGCTCCTCCCTCTCTCCCTCCTCGATCGACCGCGAATGTTCTTCGTCCTGTCGATTCAGATTCGTCATTTGATGTTGAGATCGAGATTCGGATTTCGCAGCGTCGCGTATTGTAGCGATCTTCGCGTTTAGATCTGGCTTTCGGCGTGATCTGATACCGATTTCATGCGTGCGGGGATTGGATCTGTCGAGACTGTAATCCGCGGGGAAGTTGAAAATGCTTGTCGAATGGGCCGGAACATATGCATATTCTTTTTGACTTTTTGTGCTGTGTTTTTCGATTTTATTTTTCGCTCGTGGAAATTTGTAAAGGATGAGAGGAATTATGGATGGGGAAGCAGAATGCTTTTTAGCAGTGATGATTTTCAGTTCTGACGGCTGACTTTTTTGTGTAGCCGGGGGAACCGAGTGTGATTAGACGTAGATGGATCTGTTGAGAGACTTTCATCCGCCGGGAAGTTCAAAATGCTTGTTGAATGGGCTGGAATATATATGTTTCTTCCTTTTTCTTTTTTAAATTTTTGCTCGTGGAAAATTGTAAAAGATGAGTGGACTTATGGATGGGGAAGCAGAATGATTTTAGCGGTGATGATTTTCAGTTCTGACTGTTACGTGTAGCCGATGGGACGGGTATGATTCGGACTTTTGGATGGACTAGGCGTATCCTCTTTTGTTGTTGCGGGTACTGTGGTTTATGGAGTTGATTGGTATCATAGAGCGGACGATGATGCAGCGATGTCGGACTTTGATAGATCTGATCTGGCACGAGCTTCATTGATTTAATCTGCGGCGATGATTCGGCAGAAATGTTGTGCTGTGAATCAAGGGTTCGTATTTGGGCTAGTTGAGCATAGCTCCCATTGCATGAGTGAAACAACCTAAGTAATCTGCTGTTGTCGTGAGAAATGATTTGCCTACAGTTTTTGATTTTGCAGAGTTTATGTTTTGATGGTTGAGACTAATGTGCCCTGTGTTGCAGAGTTAGGTTTCGTAACAGTACACGGAAGATGTCGCCCTCTGATTCTTCACGGGAGGAATATGTGTACATGGCCAAGTTAGCTGAACAGGCTGAGCGGTACGAGGAGATGGTGGATTTCATGGAGAAAGTTGCCAAGACTGTGGACGTCGAGGAGCTAACCGTTGAGGAACGTAACCTTTTGTCTGTGGCGTACAAGAATGTGATTGGGGCCAGGAGGGCATCGTGGAGGATCATTTCTTCCATTGAGCAGAAGGAAGAGAGCAGGGGTAACACCGATCATGTCTCGATCATTAAGGACTACAGGGGAAAGATCGAGTCCGAGCTCAGCAAGATCTGTGAAGGCATTCTCAGCCTTCTTGAGTCGCATCTCATTCCTTCAGCCTCCTCTGCTGAGTCCAAGGTGTTTTACCTTAAGATGAAAGGTGATTACCACAGGTATCTGGCAGAGTTTAAGACTGCGACTGAAAGGAAAGAAGCTGCCGAGAGCACTTTATTGGCCTACAAATCTGCTCAGGTACGTTCCCAGTTCAATTCATTTGCTTTTAACGTGGCTTGTTCGATTACCTGAAAATTCTTCCTTGATGCTTTTCCTCTTCGTCGATACTTGTTAATCTGACTCTTGTATCTCTTGTTGATTAGGATATTGCTGGGGCCGAACTGGCTTCTACTCACCCAATTAGGCTGGGACTTGCGCTGAACTTCTCTGTTTTCTACTATGAAATACTTAACTCTCCTGATCGGGCTTGCGCTCTTGCAAAGCAGGTGAGCTTATACTTATAGATCCCTACTATCACATGCAAAGCTGCAGAATTAGTACTGTACATTGCTCCTATCTAAGGGACAGAAAATGGGCTACATGGTTCAGCTTAAAGCATCTTCTACTTTTTACCTTAAAAGAGATTGGATCTTTTTCGTTGTAGACTTTTTATTTTAATATGCCTATTCGCAAAATTTCGATCCTTTGGGCATTTTGTTTTGTAAATAAAAAATGAAATGACAATTAAGTGGCTGATGTAATTCAGATTTTACAAAGCGTATTTCAACATCGTGCAAGACTATAGTGCTGTGAATGAAATTGGAGTTAATAGCTGTCACTATTTTTGCCATTTAGGTGGATCTACTGCTTAATGTGCTTTCTGTTTCATTTTTTTGGGTAAATTTCATTGCCTGACTAGCAGCAATTTGTTTCGAGTAGGCATTTGATGAGGCCATCGCTGAGTTGGATACGCTGGGCGAGGAATCATACAAGGACAGTACATTGATCATGCAACTTCTTCGAGATAACTTGACTCTGTGGACTTCTGATCTCACGGTCTCTCTCTCTCTCTCTCTCGTGTGTGTGTGTGTTGTGGAGGAGGTTGCGAGTGTGTATTTATTATTGGTACTAGCATGCACTTGTCGATATCTCTCATGGCTTTTTTTATCAACAAGTCTTTACTTTTGTTGGTAAAGAAGAGAAAGAATTGCAACACTATTTCACCTACTTGATTTCATTCATGAGGCTTATACTGTAATACAGCCAAAGTTGTCCTTGATTGATTAAAAAAATTTCCACTCTCTAGGTCTTGACTATGTGTTTCTGATGTCAGGATGAAGCTGGGGATGACATTAAGGAAGCTTCGAAACTGGAGTCTGGAGAGGGGCAGCAATGATTTGCTAGGATGATGTCAGTACTTTAATGATATTTTGCACCGTCGTAGATGCCTTGTGGTTTGTCACAGTGAAGATTATTTATGAACTGAGAGTGCTATAAGTTGTTTCTCTAGTGTTCCTTGATGAGATTCGGGTTGGTCTTTAGAGTGTTCTAATGGATATTACTATCTCAAATTGTCGGTTCCGTGTGCGCTCTTTCGTGCTGCCTAGTTTAAATTGCACGGACCCGTTGCATGTGATTATAGATTTCTTTCTTTATCAGTTAATGCTAAGACAGTTCAAGGAGGGCTTGGTCCTTACTAAGTTATGGCGGATTTTGCCAATTTTTTGGAGGAAGCTAAGAGGTCCTCGATGGTTTCTTGGTTCCTAGATAGTTGGACTGTCGACAATTGATATATCGATATGTAAGTATTCCTAAAGTATTCCCAAAATAGAACGCGAAATGACAATTTGTATATCGGTCATATGATTATGTACCCATTTGAGTGGCGGTCGTCCAGTTACAGTGCCATCGGCAATGAAGATGCACTAGAGAGAATCTCGCTCCAAGAAACTCTCTGTGAAGTTCTGTTGGGGGCGCCGGAGTGCCAGGAGGGAGAAAAAGAACGCGTTAGCGTGCTTCCTCCATCAAGACGATGCATCCAGGGTTGCGTTGGAGATGAGTCTCACTTCATAGAGATCCTGCTCTCCCTTTGCTGCAATTGGAAAGTTCGCCAACGTCGTCAACCACATGCTTGTTCTTTTAAGCCACATTGGGAAATCATTACCCTATTCTAACACTTCTGCTGGTATAACAAGACTGACATATAACATGCAACTCACCTACTTCAGCTGAAATGCCAGGGCCAAAGAACGAAGCAAACTTCGCCTGCAAGAAGAAAATAAAAGATTCTTAATAGTAGCACAACCGACTTTTCGAACACAAAAAAAAAAAAAAACGAGAAAGAGACCAGGAAGATAGTATCTGTGAGCTTTTTATGTTTCATAAAGCCAAAGCATTTGAATATCCAACATTCACTACAGCTCATACTGTAGAAACCAGGATTTCAATGAAACGACAACATAATAGCCGAGAAAACTAAAAAATCTCGATTACCCTTACCTGTCTTTGCTCAAAATCAGACAGCTGCAATGCTTTTGCCTCGAATACCAAAACCAAGCAGTACTTTCCTTCCTCAGTGACCTAAGGCAATCCATTCAATCATCAGATGACAAAAAAAGAAAAAGAGAGAACTCCGTAATAGAACCTAAAGGGGCACAGCCGATATTGTGCTGAACTATGCTCATATAAGTAGAAGCGTTCAGAAATGTCATCTGTTTTATATCCAATGGGTAGCAAGAGAAGTATACTTCTTCGCGGATCATCTTTAGAACAGGCGCACTCCTTCGTGGGATTCCACCACCCTAGAGAATACACAGCATGGAATGCTGATATCAGTCGATTTCTTCAGAAAGATAGTACACGGCATAAGTAGTAATCACACACCATCGTAACTCCTCATACTTCATCTAGATCCCAGCATTCATTTGATATTACATGAGAATATGCCAATCTTCATTTCTTGGCCATACCAGTCAACATAAGAAAATGCCAATATTAGCAGAACCATACCTGGCCATACTGGAAGATTCGCTTCAATGCCTCATCCAAATGCTGCTCATCCCCATACCGATATCTAATGACATCACTTCTAACCTAATTATATTTAAATCAGTCATCCGGGACAGTCAATGTAATACACACACATATGCATATCCCTTTATATGTGGATAAGAGAAAAGAAACTTTTGAGTAAAGTTATGAGAAATTCAGACTCTTAATTAACTAAATAAACTAAATAAACCAAACTAGATAACAAATTTATCCTTTTCCAAGGAGAAAACTGCATATTGACCTTCTCTGAAGTTAAGAAGAAAGCATGCAAATGCAGTAAATTGAAATGAACGTAAATAACAAAACAGAATTGAATATGTCATGCCTTGGATACCCCAGTCATATTTATGATCAAGATTACGTCCTTTGACTCTATTTGAAGGACATTACTTCTCTAATAGCTTACTTCCTTGAAATTACTCAAATTCATTTATCACCACAAATTGATCCAAAAGGGATTTGTGATGCATGAAATATTTATAGCTTATAAGCGTGCGGACTATATGAACTTCAAGAACACTTGTTTTCAAAACAAGGATAAACCAAGTTTATTTGACAATAATACCTGCTTTAAGATTGGGGTGGCACAGTTCTCCCTCAACATTTGAGCATCTGTATAGGTCAAGCATGGTACTGGTTTGAGCTCCGCATACTACATTTAACAAGAACAGATAAATATCCCATATAGAACCTTCTTAAAATTGCCATATCTAACAATACAAAATAAAAGTGGCCAAAAATGAACAATACTAAACAAAATTTTAAATCCCGGAGTCAGGTGCAACTTGTTGTTTTATCCTAATTCTGATTTGCAGCATAAATAAAAAGCTTCTTGCAGCAGCAATTTCTGATCAAGTGTACCATTTCACACCGATGTTCTGATTGAAGTTAAATAGCAAGGGCACCAGAAA
This sequence comes from Eucalyptus grandis, assembly GCF_016545825.1. Lineage (NCBI taxonomy): Eukaryota > Viridiplantae > Streptophyta > Magnoliopsida > Myrtales > Myrtaceae > Eucalyptus > Eucalyptus grandis. Next base: position 35,524,843 of record NC_052617.1, on the reverse strand, counting down.
CTCAGAGAGAAGGTAAAACACACGCAAGCTTATTGGAATTACATTTTTCAGACAAAAACATTGATTAGCAGTTCCATAGCAAATTTGAAGCTGTCTCAGATCCTAGATGCAGTTACATTCGACTCAGGTTACAGAAGCTACTCCCAATAAAGGGTAGAAATCCTACTTCTATTGGGACACACAAATAAGAGTCATTCGCCAGTCGACACAACAAGCTTTCACGGGTGAATTGGACAATATCAACCACCACGTTTTGACCCCTGAGCTTCAAGCCACCAATCAAATATCATTACCCCACACCGGCAATGCTGTGTCACTTACAAAGCAATATCAGGTGAATCCTCGGTACTTGTACCATTAAACGAGGAAGTCTGCCGAGACAACGAGCTCACCTTCAAGGCCATACCGATAATCGCCAGAGGGAAACCATATGTCAGCATCAAAGCAGACCATTCAGAACCAGGGAGGATATTGAAATATGCACCGAATCCATAACTGCATATTTCGCACAGACAATGAAAATTCTTCATCCACTTGATTATAATCCCAGTTAAAAACAAACGCAGAGCACGGAATATAGGGACTCACGACAGAAGCGAAACTCCAACTCCCAATCCAATAACACCGAACGAAACCTGCAATTTCGCAAAGCTCAAATCATATGTCTTTCTCGCAAATTAGTCAAAATCGAAGCCTCAAAGGAAGAAAGGATGAAAAAGCGGAGACCTTGGCCAGAGAGAACTCATCGTCGGGGATAATCGCCTTGCCGGCGGACGCGGGCTGAGTGGAATCGGCCGCTCTCGCGACGAACGCGAGCTTGCGAGCCGCGAGACCGAGCCGCCTCCCGCCGTCCGAGATGGGCGGCCACGACCGGGCGCCGACGGCGCGGATGGCAGAGGGTCGGCGGGGGAGGCGGAGGAGAGGGGGAACGTAGCGGTGGCCGCAGACGCCGAACCGGCGGTCGGGAGCGCAGGCGACGGAAGCTCCGGCTCTCGCCGGCGCCGGCAGCGCAGCATTCGCAGGCATCTTCTCAGTCCGTCTCCGGCTCCGGGGGTGAGGCGCGAGCGAAGAAGAAGAAGAGATACAGTTACACAGCTGAAGATTGGCAGGCACAGTGCAAAAATCAGGGCTCGCTCTCAACCGCCGAAAATTAGCGCTTACGTGTCGCCCTGACATGCATCCATTTCCATCGCTCTTGCCTAAGTAGTTACACGGGCCGGCCCATCCAAAACCAACGGGCCCAAAAGCATTGTTTAAACTTATCCTCATGGACCGACCCATCGGTATTATCGGGCCGCTAGGCCCACCGACCCGTGATTGGACTTTTAGTAGTCAATGGGAAAATTATTAAAAAGAAAAGTCATAAACCTATTATAACTGTATCAATTTAGTTAGGAGTATGCAATGGGAATTAATCGGACCAAAACCGAACCGAACCAAACCGATCGGCTCTGGATGATTCCCAAAGGTGCTAGTCCAATTCCTAGTTCCATAAAATTGGATTTGGTGGTTTTTAGTCTAATTATTAATTCTAGGGTAGGAACCAGACCGCCTAAATTGGAACAATTATATAGATATTTTATTTTTATTTTTATTTCATAAAGTGTAAACCTAATTTATAAATGCTCAGCCCCTTGTGTCCGGTTGAGAAAATTACAAAAAAAGTTCTAAACGTATTATAATTGTACAAATTCAGTCATAAACTTTTTTTTTGGCCAAATGAGTCATAAACCTTTTATATTTGTACTAATTCAGTCTATCTAGCTAAAATTGGTCGATTAACAGTAACATGGACGACAATCGTCCTACATGGCATTATGGACGTTGACGTGGATAATTTTTAATAATATTTTAATCTTTTTTATTTTTTATTTGATCTTTTATTTTATTTTTTGTTTCCTTCTTCCTCCAGCCAGTCGCCATCAGCAACCAACTAGACAGAGGACTGGCAAGAGCTTGGCCCAACCTCTAGCCTCGCCTAGCGTAGCAAGCAACTCAAGTGAGGTTGTTCCCACCGCCTCTAGTGAGGCTTAACCCTCACCAAATCCAACGAGGTTGTGCCTCGCCCAGCCATGGGCAAGCTTCCCTTAGGATAGTAAGACCTTGCCAGCCCCCGGCCGGTTATGAGTCGACGATTGATTGGAGGAAGAAGGAATTGAAAAGAAAAATAAAACATAAAAAATTAGATTGAATGTTAAAATATTATTGAAAATTGTCCACATTAGCATCAAATATGCCACGTAAGACAGCCAGTGTCCATATCAATGTCAACCTGCAAGCCGAAATTGGGTGAAATAATTGAATTGACACAAATGTAAAAGGTTTATAACTTAATTGACCAAAAAAAAAAAAAGTTTGAGACTGAGTTGGTATAATTATAATAAGTTTAAGTCTTTTTTGGTAATTTTCCAATGTCCTATCTTCACTTCAACTCACGCTAACCACTATAAATTTTTGGAGGCCTGAGTGGGACTTAGTCATGGCTTGAATACTCGAGTGTGGATGTTTATCGCTGTTGCTAAATGCCCATGATGCTTCATTGCATTTGATGTGTGATGATATGGTAATATGCTTAAGAGTGAGCATGGTCAAAGTGGGACTCCCACCTTGGAACTAGGAATCACCCACTAAGGATGAATTTCAAAAAAATTGGAACCAAAATCGTCCATTGATTTCATGGGTCTACAGGGAATCGAACTGTCAATCTGGTCCAATCCCCAGATGGATCCATGGAACCGGCCCTCAACCCTACAAATTGCATTCATAAATTAATATCCCAGTGCATGTAGTTTCTATATATAATCTTAAAACGAGCCGTTGGCTCTTAATTTCGTACATGACAACAAAGCCTTGCAACATTTATGAACATATCCATTAATCCTCTCATTTCTCTTCGTTTGTTTGTTTTTTGTTTTTTTTTTTAGTCGATAAAGCAAGTAAACAGATTATTAGAATGAAAAAAAAAGTAAGGAGTTAATTGTGGCATCCGAAATTTGTTTATAGTTCATGATATTTAGGATATATAATTAGCATAGTAATTATCAGCGGGGATCGATACACTGGTGGATACGAATCGAATAATTTTAAAACATTAAATTTTTACTAAGTTAAGGTTTCCTTATTTTTATATATCTTTGTTAATAATTGTAGTGAGTTCAAAATAATTTTTTGATTTACCGATGTTTCAGATGAATACCAATTTTCCTGTTCATTTACCCCAATGTAAAGTATCTATCCAAAATTAACAGAATATCTTGATCTTTTATTAAACCATGACATTTTTCACTATGAGAACTTGGACGAGTGTTTTCATTTCCACCACATTTTTCCTTACATGTCTAAATTAAATCCTTTGAACTTAGCCACATGACCTTATGCATAACATTATTTAGCTCTCGTCACTTTTTGTCAACATTTAACTCTAGTTAATTGGCATTATTACTTTTAACCAAAGCTAATAAAGGTTACTTCAAGCCACTCTTAAATATAGAGAATAAGTGTAGAAGACAATAGCTAAATGCCTTCTTTCCCCCACCTCTTTCACATAACACTCCCATCTCCCTCACTTCTTCAAATTCAAGTTTTATTTCACTCTCTCTTTCAAGATAAGGTCCAAACCGTCTCTTTCAATTTAGTGTCTTACAAGGTATAATCATATATTTCCTTTTATTTTCATCAATTGAGCTTTGTTATTTTCTAAAGAATGACATTTGTTAATTTTAATAATTATTTTGATTTCAAGGTGAGTAAGAACTTTGTTTGTTGAAGATTACACTAAAAGTAAGTGAAAAACCTAAGGACTAAGCTAGAAAGATCTACTTAGTACTCTTGAGCTTGGTTGATTGATTGTTTGTTTATTTACTATAGATTTTACTTTATGTATGAGTAAGTTGCAATAGTTGTATGTTAAATTATGGTGATTGTTGTGCTTGTAGTTGAAAGCTATTCATATGTCTAGAGTGTCTTTGAGAGATTTCTAAAAGGTTTTGTTATAACTTGAATGGGAAAAATATGAAAATGGTAAAACTTGGCATAAAAAGGTGGTGTTTTGGTAAATTTCGACAAGATTTGGGGCAATTTCAAATTTTTTGAATGGAGATAATGCTGCTAACAGGTTTATTTTATGATTTTTAGTGTTAACAAGTGAGTTTCTAAGTAAGATTAATTAAGGGGAATCAAATCGGTTCAAAAAAATGAGTTTAGAGGTTTTGGGGGCAAATTCATAATTTCACCAAGTTGAGGGACGAATCTGCAAAAACTGAAACTTCTGGGGACTATTCATAGCTTGTGGAATTTTATTATGATAGGTAGTAAAGTTATTTTCAGGGTTCATTGCTTAATTTAGATGAAGTGTAAATTATGCAAAAAATGGAACTAGTTGTATTAATAAATCAAAAGTGGGTTGTTTTAATAGTTTTGTAAAACATACGGTGTATCTATAGTATAAATAAAATGTTAATATGTATAAAATAACAAAAAGTATAAATTTCAATTTGATTAATATGACTTGGTTGGTTGAAAATTGGAAATTATGGGTAAATTTATAAAATGAGAATTTTACTAAGGCAATAGTCTAGGTTTTAAGAATTTGGAAATATAGAAAATAATCCTTAAAAAAGTGAGCGTAACCAACGGTGCTTTTATTATAAAAATGTAAATTTATGAGTTACATTAATTATTGGAGTAGTAGTGTCTATTGCTAAATGGATATCAAGAATTAATAAACCAGTAAAAGTTCTCTATGAATGATTATGGCATGGTGAAAAGAGAAAGAATATTTATTTGTTAAAGTGCGTGTAATTAATTGATTCTCATGGTTACATGAGAATGCTAAGAGAGTAACGTGTTGTCACTTTTAATTATAGATACCAAAAAGTATGTGACATTTATTGTGTTGTGATTAATTATAAATGTATGTGATGTTATGTGATTAAGACCTTTACCACGACTGTCATCATATGGATGTATAGTGGTGTATTTATCCATTGAACACCTGTGATTAATAGGATGAGGCATGCAAATAGGTATGTATGATTCCGTCCCCCACAAGTTGATAGTGACGATGCTTCGTTAATTGATATGCCTCGTGAATCGAGATAGTCCTAGCTAGTGTCGAATATGAGTTCATATGTGTAAATTCATGAGACATTGTGGTATTTGTGATATATAATATGAAATTTGCTTGCACTTGAGTAATCAATCTTATGCAATGTTATAGTTGTCTCGTAAACATGTCACAATAGGAAATATAGTACTTTTATCCTTGCATTTGTTATGCATAGTTGTTTTGTATTGACTTGAATTCATGATTGTTATGATACTAGGTTGAGTGATAAGTAGATCTCATATCTTAGACTTAAAAATTTCATTTATCAGGTCTCGACTAATTCATTTATTTTTTAGAATTGTAGGATTGCTCTTTCACCACTGCCACTTTTTGGAGCAACAACTCACATTGATTACAATTATGAAGAAGTTATATTACCTTAGATGGTTCTTATGTATATTAAGCGTACAACTATGGTTCGGGACGACGTGAGACTTGCTGAGTGGGTTTCCTACTAGTAAATAGCTTGGTATGCAATCTTTGATAGCGACTGGTTGGGATTGCTAAGAGGCTTTGATGGTCCTCCTGGCTACATTTCCGATGGGGAAGGTCATTGATCCTTAGATTTTAGCTTTAGTGTTGTAGAGACAGACTTTTGGGTATAGGAGGATAGTGTTGAAGTTAGCGATCCTAACCCTTCCTAGGTCTTTTGGTATTTTATGTGTTGTTTGGAATACTATTATGAGTTGTAAATATAAAGTTAACATAATGAAATATTATGTGTAATAATTAACTTGTGTGATGATCTTTTTGTAGGGAAAAGTGCCAAAAAAGTCCTAAACCTTTTGCCTTTATGCCAATTTAGTCCTAAACCTTTTTTTGGTGCCGATTCAGTCCTAAACCTTTTTAAGTTGTGCCAATTTAGTCCTTTCCAGCCAATTTTAGCTGGATTTTGCTGACTAGACGCCGGCCGACCGACGTAGCATGATCGGCGCCGACGTGAACAACTTTTAATAATATTTTAATATATTTTTATTTTTTAAATTTATTTATTTTTCCTCCAGCCGGTCGCCGAGGTCCGGCGACCGGCCAGAAGCGACCGCCGGCGAGGGCGAGGGCCGGCGAGGGCGAGCCTCGCCCATGGCCGCCTCGCCAGATCAGGCCATGGGCGAGGCTCGACCTCGCCCGCGATCGGGCGAGGCGGCCATGGGCGAGGCTCGCCCTGTGGGATCTAGCGAGGTCGAGCCTCGTCGGCCCTCTCTGGCCATGGGCGAGGCTCGCCTCGCCAAATCCGGCGAGGGCCGGTGAGGCTCGACCTCGCAGATCCGGCGAGGGCGAGCCTCGCCCATGGTCGCCGCCGAATCCGGCGAGGCGACCATGGGCGAGGCTCGCCCTCGGATCCGGCGAGGTCGAGCCTCTCGGCCTCGCCCATGGCCGGCAAGGCTCGACCTCGCCAGATCCGGCGAGGTTGGCCTCGCTCGCCGGCGATCACCGGACCCGGCGACCGGCTGGAGGAAAAAGACAAAAATAAAAATAAAAAAATATTAAAATATTATTAAAATATTATTAAAAGTTGTCCACGTCAGCCCGGCGGGCATCCAGTCAGCAAAATCCGATCAAAATTGCCGGAAGGACTAAATTGGCACAACTTAAAAAGTTTAGGACTGAATTGGCACCGAAAAAAGGTTTATGACTAAATTGGCACAAAGACAAAAGGTTTAGGACTTTTTTGGCACTTTTCCCTTTTTTGTATGTTATATGGTGATGTATTTGTGGTGCTTCCACTTGCTATAAAAAAAAATTAGAAAGTAGACGTGTCACATGTGATGTTCTGGGGCATCAAATTAATCCTATTACACACCTCAAAGACAAAATTAGTTAATAATATCCAATAGTTACAAATATTTGATCGAAAAACTATAAAATAATTAAGTAATTGAGATGAAATTTCTTCTTCTTCTTCTTTTTCTTCTTCTTCTTCTTTTTTAAATAGACACTTGGACCCCTAGAGTGCCAAAATTGGTATAAATTGACACTTAAGTGCAAAAATCGAAGATAAATTGATCACCTAAGTGTCAATTAGTTAAAATCCGACCAAAATGCTGACGTGTCAATTTTCCAGTAAAGCAAGTGCAAAACAACGTCATTTTGGTACCGACGTAGTAAAAAATTAATATAATTAAAATTAAATATATTTAAAACTTTTATAAAAATACAAATATTAAAGAAATTTAAATTTAAAAAAAAAAAAAAGAGGCGGGTGAGGCTTAGCCCTTAGCCATCGCCTCCTTTTTTTTAATTTTTTTTTTTTAATTTTTTTAATATTTGTATTTGTATTTTTAAATGTTTTAAATAAATTTAGTTTTAAATTAAATTAAATTAAATTAAATTTCATATTAAATTTTTACCATGTTAGCACCAAAATGACATCATTTTTGCATTGTTTAGCCACGTCAACGTGCAAAACGACGCCATTTTGCACTTACTTCACCGGAAATTGCGCACATCAGCATTTTGGCCGGATTGGCACTTAAGTGATCCATTTCTCTTCGATCTTGGCACTTAAGTGTCACTTTTGTAACTTTTGACACTTATGTGTCCATTTGTACCAAATTTTGGCACTTGAAGTGAACTTTTGCCTTTATATATATATATTGGTTCGGTCAGGGTGGATGAATAGGTGGTTCCACATCCAGAACCAGGAACCGCACCAATATTCACTGATTCCACTAAGTTGGAATTAAGAACCAAACCAGTCGCCATGCTAGGCCGATTTGATCCAGTTTTGGGCAGTTCCCGATTCCACTCAATAATTGATTTTTCAAGTTTTATTACAATAGTTTATGTTAGAAGCTTTTGTAAATAAAGAATGGTTGAAATGGAATGCTATAAATCAAATGAAGCTTATAAGAAAATAGGTAACAAGTCATCGGAGTGGCTGATAGTTTACAATATGTATATGAAGCACAATTGAGATGAAGCTTATGAGAAAATGGAATGTCGCTCTTCCTACTGAATGTTGCAATTCAATAATATGTGGCAAGTTCCAGTGGACCACTCAAGAATGGACCAAATCGGTCAATCTAGTTTGGTCAGGTCCATGGTTCCAGAAATTAGGAACCCCCTCCGGTCCGGTTCTCAATTAGTAGGTGGGACTAGACTAGATAAAGAATAGATCACCTCTAAATATAGTCATAAATATTTTTTTTTTTTTGCCAATTGAGTCATAAACAATTTGTATTTGTGCCAATTCTGGTCGGTCAACCGGCCGTCCTATGTGATAAATTTATATGAGAGTTAATAAATGTAATGCATTTGTAGGAGAGGCAAATAAAAGCTTGTGAACAATAACAAAACTTGATAAATTTACAACCAAAAAAAAAAATGAAATGAGAGTTAGCACCCCACAACTAGTTAGTAATCAATAAATAAATAAATAAAAGTCTCAAATAAAAATTGAGTTCATATAAGAATTGATAAGTTCAAAAAAATTGTTAACAAGGACAAATAAAAATTAGTGAAAAAGAAAATAATTTGTAAATATTCAAAAAGAGTTAGTAATTTCATGAAAGTTGTCGGTAAGTAATCAATGAATTACTAAAAGTCGGTAACTTTTTTTTTTTACCAAAGTTTTTATACTCATCAACTCTTTCAAAACCTACGGCATATAAATTTCTTTTTTTAACGGAACAATAGAATAATCCATATTAATAAGAGTTTTCATCGATTTGAAGTCGAAATCCTGACAAAGACTGTCTAAGAATGGAAAAAGAGATATCGTAATGATGATCATATATAAAGCTAAGACAGCTCCCGAAAGGAAGATATTTTATGGACACAGACCTATAGTTGTCCAAAATTATTTGCCTTCTTCCACTCCTACCATTCTGCGTCCTTCTTGCGGTCCACAAAGCTGGACCCTATTGCAACACATTTCGAGCCAGGATAAAAGAGAGAACCAAAAACGAAGCATGTGATATCCGGCGAAAAGCTGCCGTGCCATCCCTTCAATGACAAGAACAATTCACAAACTCTGACTCCCCAACAAAAGTACAAAAGGAAAGCCAAAATTGCCTCGGTCGTCATCATCCGTCTCTCATTCACGCTCCATCGTCCTCCACCGATTACATTGACATGCTACTGAAAAAGTGATCGATCCCCCAACCATCATTAGCACGCTCTGATATGTGACAGAAATACTTTGATCTTCCGGGCGGGGCGCTTGTGGCTCTCCCTCTGCTTCCTCTTGCTCATCCATGAAAGGCACCCGACTTGCCTGCTTCTGCAAGTTCTCGGCTCATCTTCCTTGTCTCTCTCTTCACTGACCCTCATTGATGAGCCTTCTTCTCCTTCTTCTTCATCTACTGTTTCTTCTTTCACTCCAACCTGCCCAACCTGTATATATATTTGTTAGCACGTTTATGAGTGAATGCTAGTCCTCAAAAGATCCCAAAGATTTGGCAATGCCCCACTCATTCGCCATGCATTTCGGAGGATCTTCAGAGGCTTCCAATTTTAGTAGATAATGACCCTATTTCAATAGAAACATTTCTGTGGAGTTTCTACAACGCATGATGCAACGTTGATGACAGTAACGAAATATTCAATCTACTAAAGCCCTTTATGCAAATAGAAACCGGGATTCAGGTTAGCCTGAATTCGATGGAGAAAACTAACTTAGATCAACTTGATTATGACTCTAACTAGGGGCAGTACAATCAAGCACGTTAGATAGAGAACTTCGTTTCATAGAAATGTGACAAGAGAACAAGATGGACCATAACGGAGTTAGACATTGTCCATTTCCATAGTTTACGTTTAAGAAGACAGTGTGCATTTTTCTTCTGCGCTTTTGTAATTATAGTCCACATGATCAAACGTATATTTCAAGTGTTTTCATCGTCGAAACAGTCAGATTCTGTCATAATGCCGTGATCCTGGATACGGACACCACACGATGTGATCGAATGCTTCGATTTTCCACTATATTTCATGTGTGTGTACTATACATGTGAACATGACAGTAACCTAAAATATCTTGGCATCCATCTTGTCGAAAGGGTGTGATTGCACGTAGCAGAGGGACGGTGCAGCGCGCTGATGAGACAAAAGTGGGGGGATCGCAGGACGAATTACTCATTCGGCGCGGGGTCGGGCGAGGAAGAAGATGAACGTTTCGACCCTAAAAAGCATGTGCCCACCAAAGCATGATGTTGCTATTTCATTGTGAGAGTTGATAAGAAACCCCAAAAGAAATAATGATAATCGACACAAGCCAACAAAGAAGTCCTTCGAGAAAAGAATCCTTTTTTAAATTCATCATTATCAAAGCATCTCGATGTAGTTCAACAAGACAGAACCAAAGCACAGCATCAAATCAAGCCTGGAAAGAGTTATCGTACGCGCAAATTCAAAATGCAAAACATGGGAGCCTAGATCTACAAAGGGTTAAAAGCAATTTTCGCTTTATTGGCGGAGAAAGTTAACTTTGTGACGAGCAAAGGGGAACAGAACAAAAGGGGAAAAAAGCAGGCTCGTGTAGAGGACAAGCGGTTTTGAGATGGGGATGAGAAATCGTGGGGCCACGTTTTGTGCTCAGAGCAGGAGGGACCAACTTGACTTCATCTCTCTCGATGATGGGCGGGAACATCTCATGGGATGCTCGGCTGTGGTTGTTTTTGAGGATGCATGGTGCTTGAAATTTGAAAGCAAAAGGACAATTTATCATAAATTTCCAAAGATGAAGAGATGGGATGGAGAGTTTGAAGAGAATGCTTACATCATATGACTGTTAATCAGTTATTATCGAGGTTGATAGAGTGCAATAGTACTTGAGATTTGATTGTATCACACTCCAAAACCTAATTATATTTATTGTTCTAGCACATTTGATATTAGATTAATTCCTAAAAAAATACGCAAAATGTTGGAATATGGCTATAATAGGCAGAGGAAGACTATATGAATATAACATATATTCCAGCCTAATTGTCAAACATGTGACATCAACATTTTAACACTCATGTGCAAAGGAGACCGCAACCCTATTGAAGAAGGCACAAATTAAAGAACGAGGAGCCACCCATACGCGAAGCTAGGTGATGAAGGATGCGGAAGCAGGGCTTTGATAATGTGTGAAAAAGTTCAGCTCAGAGTTTAGATTAATAAGTTGAGGGAGACCAGATATGTTCATAAGCTATAAGACATGCTAATCGTGGCAGTCAAGTGACTTAAAATATTTTTAACCCAAAACATGCTTACCTCTTCTTCGGACTTCGTCTTCGAATTCGAATGGGGCGACTCCCCGCTTTCCTCACCGCACCGTTTCGTCATCCTCTCTCCGATTGACGGGGTTGAAGTGGGGCTCGGGCTGCTCGACTTCAGATCCGTCAGCGTGCTCTGAACTCCGACATCTCTAGTCGCTCCCACCACTTTCTTTTCTGAAAAGTCCAATGAACAAAAGAGCAGAGGAGAGATTACCGACCTGTGATTACCTCTTGATCAAGAAGCAACCAAACTTCGGTGAAAACGGAGACTGACTAAAAACACAAAAAGGGTAGTTGGAATGAACCTTGAATTGGGATTTGGAGCACATTTTCTTGTGGATTGGAAGAGGCGAGCTTACTATTGGTTTGCACGGAGTAATACGAAAGATGCGAAGAAGCAGAAAAGACGAGAGGTGCGGACATGGTGACCCGATTGGTCATCATGTTACGGAAAGATCTTGCACTGAGAGTTTTTGCAGACAAGCACTCCATGGGCACTTGCCCAGAGAGCGGGTTGCTTATGTACTTCTCTGCATCGCTCCACTTCGAATTCAGAGCGAACCCTTCTGGCGATAAGCACTCCCACGCATATCCAGACCTTGCCTGTAATGCTGCATTTCAGAGAGCGTACAATTTGAGAACTTTCTGTTCGTACGACAGAAGTACGGACAAAATTAGCTTCGTTAGAAGCTAGCTAGGTTAGTGAGATGACAACTAAGAAGACTGTAAATGTGTTTTGTTACCTTTGAGAGCAGTACTGAAGGAGTATGTTGAAGGATCAATCTCATCTGCGCATCATGAATTTCAAAAGAGAAAAAAATCTCAGGAAAACTGGATGACAAACTAAAAAGCCATGAGCTTTTGAAGCCGTTGGTTTGCGAAAAGCATGGTGACGTCGAAATAAGATCTCGTCAAGAGACTTGAGATACCACATCACCCGGTATCTAGCTACATCGTTTTGCAGGGATCATGTGTGCGACTTACGGCACTTAATGCATGCGATGCGCGCACTTGACTGGAATGTGGACCGTCCAAATCGAGTTGAGCTTTAGTGAAAATAGACTCTAGGGGGAGACAGAAAGAGTGGTAGAATTGGATACCTTTAAAAGGGTAGCCAGGGGAAGAGGCAGTGCTGGAGATGGTGAAGTTGGAACGGAAAGAGCGGTTGTCCTCTCTGAAGCTCCTGATGTTGGAAGCGGAGAACCTTCGTGAGCTGGTGTTGTGTCTGCTGATCCTGGTGGCTTTCAGATCCCAATCATTCAGGTTGAAGTCTGATGGTTCTTGATGATGGTCTCTTGGCCTGGCAATATAGTTTGGAGATTGGTTTTCCATGGTCAGCTCTCTCTCTCTCTCTCTCTCTCTCTCTCTCCTCACGCGCACAAATTTCTCAACTTTCCAAGTTCTGGGTTTTCTGCTTTGTTTTAGCTCAGATTCGGAGGGGTTGAAAGGTTCAAATGAATTGCAGTTTATTTTTCAGTGGGCGCCACCTTTTGCTGAATGAAATTGTGGAGCAGTTTTTGAGTAGCACCTTTCGGTGAAGGGGAAGGATATGGACAAATTCCTGGTGGATTCTCCCTTTATTTACTTTGTTGGGCAAAATTTTGAAAAAGGGTCATCTCATATCATTTAAATTGGTTAAAATATATTAGTTTACATTGTTTAAATTATGATGGAGAAGAGAAGGAATCATAGTACTTGTAAGGTTTGATCTGTCACGTGTCCTTCGAGAAATTGTAATGATGGAGTTGAGCTTCACATACATCCAATAGGTTGGACTTTAAGTTACAAATAATGCATTCTGCCTAAATTTTCCGAACAAGTAGAGATAAGAGTTAGATATGTTGACAACGACGACCACGAATTATGATAGCTAAAGATGTAGATAGCGATAAGCCACCGTCCTTGTGCCACATTGTACGAACTTTACTATGAATGGAGAGTAGTGTGACCTATTTGTCATTAGACCATGCCATTTAAATATCACGACTACCTTAAAATTCCAATAACAACATAGAGATGGCGACACAAATACCTCTCGAGCAACCTCACTCCGTCTCTTTGCAAGCCCGATCGACGATGTGCCGTCACTCCTCACCTTCATCATATCAAAAGCCTTTTCAATTTTTACTTGTTAATTTTGATATTTTAGATTACAAAAGACATTCTAATTTGTTTTTCTTATTCACAACAACGGTTATCTTATTTCAATTATATATATTAGGAATGGCGAGATCTCACTATATAGAAGTGCGTCGATAAAGAGACCTGTAGAAATAAAGAGATCGGTGTCTTCATTGCTCGGACCACCTCATGTGAAGGACCGCCACAAGAATCATCCCCCTTTCGCCAAGGGGCAAAGGAACTCGCCGAGGTCACTTTCTCGCTCGATTTATGCAGGAAAAAGAAAAAAAAACATTCGACTCGGGCCAGATGAGAGAAAAGACGCATGCAGAAGAAGGGTTGTTTTCAGTATGGGCTGGAGGAAGAGGAAAAGGAGTGGTGGATGACATGGCATTGCAGGCTGGGGATTTCATACAACGACGTCGTCGTCTCGGTGGTGTTCATGCGTTTGCGAAATGATGATGAGGCTGTCATCGTTTTCTGACATTTCGAAATTAAATACGTACACCCGGAGCCGAGCAGATATGGAAGGAAGAATCAAAGGTGGGTCCCACTCGGTATCCTCATCCGGGCCGTCCGATTTGTCTGATGTGGGTGCCATGATCTGATCTTGGAGGGGCTCCCACCCGATTCTGCTGTGGCTGGTGATGCTGCGGTGGGCCCCGCCTTCACTTCATTTAATTTCTAAAGCTTTTTTTATTTTCCTGTCCCCATTTAAATTCGTTCAATAATTTCATGGAGATTCCTTACGATATCATGCCTATTGCTTACTTGATCTTTGGATGGGCTTGGGTCCCATGTATAATTTCGTAATAAACGTGCATGAATTTTCGAAATAATCACGTTTCTCTGGAAAATTGGCTGGTGAAATTTACAAAATGTATATTTTAATGTGACAACAAATGTTCTTATGAAATCTATTTGGAAAGAATTTCAATTTTCAGTTTATTAATGACACCTACAGAGTAATACGATGCAAATATAAGTTTCTAATTTGTATATCCGTGATGGATATTAAAGTGCTGTATGGTAACGTTTCTGTTTCCCTCGATTTCTATTCTTTTGTTCCTCAGAATAAAAAAAGAATAGAAATTTATTTAATAACGTTAACTTATTTTTCTATTTCTCAAAATAGAAAGGTAGCCAGAAATAGATTTGAAATGTAGAAACAAACAATAAGAAAAAATAAATAAAAATAGTTTATTGTTCTCAGGAACAATTTCTAAAAAGCTATATTTTTATTTTTTATTTTTCTTTTGTTATTCTTCCTTATTGTGGCCACCTGTAGGCCCGCCGCCACCTCCAACCACTCGTAACCACCACCAACCGATCGCTAGTTGCCGACCGCCGCCACCACCTAACCATCGCCCACAGACCCACCAACCGAGGATCGCCATTGACCACCATCACTGCCACCCAACCATCGTCGCCACCACTTGATCGTTGCCCGCCTCTGCACAACCTCCAACCGTCGGTGGCAACGGTCAGCGGTCATACGACAACAATCGGCAGTCATGCGACGGCGGTTTATAAACAAAAAGAAAAAACGAATAAATACAAAAATTTATAAATCATACAAAATGTATTTTTATTCTTTTTTATTCCAAGAATATAAACTTTGTATAGTTACTAAATGTGTTATTTTATTTGGAAATTATTTCGAAAATTAAAAATAGAAAATAACTATTTCTAAAAAGAAATTACATTTTGGAATAAAAACATTACCATATGCGCCCTAAATATTCGACGAGACTTATCATTTTACTATGCGTCATGATTTCCAATATCTTGACATTGTCCTCGGGACACGTGTGCTTGGTGCATGCATGGCCTTTACTAATTTCTTTATAAAATTCGAAATCAACACGGAGTTGCAATGAATAATAATCGGGGACTTCCAAATCTCATTTAGAAATGATACGCATATCGGAGATGCCTTTTGATCGTTCCATTTTCACGATGTAATGGCACTCATCGTGCGTTGGTCACGTCACTCAGGAAAAAACCATCTTATTGTGTGAATTGTAGGGCAGGACGAGCTCAGGGATGATGAATTGAACGGTCATTTTAAACGGAAGCTTCCAAGTTCCCAACTAGCCGCGCCCGTGATCTCAAAGTCGGGCTCGCCCGACCCGCCTATCGCTTGGGCAGGCTAGAGCCCGAACTTGACCCGTTTTGGAAGAACTTGTGTGTGCACGCGTGGGCTTTGACGATGGGACTAATTCATGGGCCAGGCCTGACCAGGCTAGGCCCAGTCTTTTGATTCTCAAGACTTTCAGGATTTTTATTTTGTTGGCTGGTGACCTTCAGTCTGAAATCGAGCCCGGTAATAATGTTGGAGAAGTTTTTTTAGGTGCATTTGCAAGGGTACTTAGGCTGCGTTTAACCACCGGGACAACGATTAAGGACTTTTACAATATAAGATCGGATAAAATGAAGAGCAAAAATGCAAGTGACGAACCACCGTGATAGGGGTATTATCTACTCATCACAGTGGTCGAGTACATGACGACAATGAAAATGGTCCATGAAAGTAAAAGAGGCGGAGAGAGATATCATGAGTAACCACCGTACCGGAAAGTCATAAAAGCCTTATTTAGTTGCCTGGATCTCGACCATTGAGAGGCAACCACCATGGTGACCACCACGATGGTGCCCTCGTTTGTCATCACAGCGATCAACCATCATGACGACTTTGAACGAGGATATGAAAAAGATAGTTACAGATCGATGTTATCGATGTATTTGGAATAAGCACAATGCGCAAACCTATAATTTCACAAATCTTTGGGGTTTGATTGCTATATGTTCAAAGGATGTATCAAGAAACTGTTTTTCGACGATGCATGCTTGTGACACGGCCCACAAACGAGGCATGATCTAAGACCGTCCGTGATGAGGCTGTGTCACGCATAAGGGCTTGTCCAAGAACAACTCATGATCGATCCATGAACGATCCACAATCTGCACATGGCCAACCCATGCGCGATCCAAACAAAGGCTCATAAATGACCCGTGAGCAATGCTAGGCCAGTCCACATGTAGCTTGTGACCGTTTAGCTACTCTTGTGTCGGGTGACCTTGCTATCTTGATCTTACTTCCGACACACCCATGGGCTTTCCAAGGGCTACAACCATTAAGTAATCTGCTGTGTAGCCTTATAATGATGATACGGATTCAAACTCCACAGTTGGATCGGAAAGACAATCAACGGCTAAGATACAACCCGAACTTGTATAAATAGGAGTCCCTCTTCCTCATTGTAACTAGCTTGTTCATAGTGAATACACTTGCTCTTTTGTGCTGTTGATCCTTGTATTTGTGTGTGTGAGTGGAAAGGCTAACTTTAGATTACAAATCCTAAAGCTGCACGGTATTTGATTGATCATGTTCGACCGAGCTGTGACACTTGCGTCTGTGTATCAATTGGGCAATGATGGGCACATTGAGTATGCAATTCCAAGTTTCTCCCACATTAAAAGATTTTAATAATGACGATGACGGCATCATGACGGAAGCAATGCAAGTGTAACCATCAAACGCCTTTTAAGCTTTGCCATTTCTTTTAGGGCATATTTATTTGCTCTTCGGCAAAAACAATTTTTTTTTTATATATATATATACTTTGCAGAGTTATATGGAATATTTATCCACAGGTCGCACTCCCATCAAAATTTGAAATTTCCTCCAAGTTTTATGACATTATAAAAAAGAATTATATGTGACTTTACACACCGAGATTTGTCTATTAGAAATGCGCAAGAGAGACTAAAAATTAGAATTTTCCCTAAAACATAAATTGGATTTTGTTGTTTAATGAAAAATGATTAGTCATGTTCGATGCACCATCCTTCTTGTATTATGTATAATTAGCACATTAAAAATGAAAATATTTTTCTTATAAAGTTTTATTAACAAGAACCCAAAAAAAAAAAAAACAAAGAATATTGTTATTCATTTAACAGCCTCGATTTCTCATTTTTTTTACCCTTTAATTAGGGGGTGATTATCAATTCTACGCATGATTATATCTGTACAAATCAAAAAACGATGATGAATTACCTCAAAGTTTCGAGAAAAATGAAGAAAAGTATTGCATGTCAATGTTATACATTTGGAAAGAAAAAAGAAATTTCAAAGTGTTTTAGGGACAAAGAAAGGTGGCACTGCATCATTAATTTCCTATCCGAGAAAAATAAGAAAAGTGGTGGCAATGTGTAGAACGTGACGGTGCGGGCACTTTTAAAAATATGGAGGACGATTGTGAATTTCCACCAAGAGGAAGAGTCGGGGAAGCAATTGATTTGGGGTTTGGTTGGGGCATGTGTATTTGTAGTGGACTCTGGGTTGGCTGTGTGTTTGTCGGGGCATGGGACCACGAGATTCTTGGGCCAATCGAAGTCTTCAGTCGTTAAAAAAAATTCAAATAGCCACGTTCTTTTTTATGACTTTTGATGCAGAAATGATCGCTTGTATTTGAAATTCTAAATAAGATTATCGAGATGGAAGTAACTTACGAGTGCAAATGAGCAGTCCCTTAATTTCTTCTTTTAACAAAATTCAAGAAATGGTCCGAATTGGAATTTTCTTTTTTGTTAGAATTTTCTAATTACATATTCTTAGCTTCGAGACTTTATAAAATCTTTATCTTTTCAAAGGAGTGGGAAATTTTGCAGAATCTTAAACTTTCTTCAATAATCAAGGTGGGGCAGATGTTGGGAAAGTCAGGGCACGCATGACAAAACTTCGTTTCTCTATTTCTCTGTTTTTATGTTCCTCAAAACAAGTTTGGAACAGAAATCCGTTTAATAACGCAATTTCATTTTTTTATTTCTTGAATAGATTTATATTCCATAAATAAATTTGGAGCAGAAATCAAAAATTAAAATTTTTAGCTATTCTATTTCTAAAATAGAAATGAAAAATCAAAATTTTTTTCATCATTCACTCGTCACCGCCCATCGCCCACTTGCCGCCCATAGGATGCCAAACGCTCGCCGTCGATTGCCGCCCGCCTGCCACCGGCCCCAGCCACTAGCCATCGATTGCCAGCCATTGGACGTTGATTGCTGACCACCGCACTCCGATCGCCCGTCGCCAACCGCCGATTGCCAGATGCCGGACGCTCATTGGCCGCTTATCACCAATCATTGGATGTCGGAGTCTTACCACCAACCATCGGATGTTCGTCGACAACCATCCGCCACTTGCCACCGATCGCCGGATGTTGGCTGTCCGCCACCCGCCGCCGAACTCTGGCCACTCATTGTAGGCCTCCTATCGCCAAACTCTAGATGTCAGACGTCAAACGTCAAACTCCAGACGTGGGACGATGGTTGTCGATCGTTGGACTCCAATGTTGGACTCCGAACTTTGGCCGCTCACCACTGATCACCAGACTTGGTTGCCGAACGCCAAATGTCGGACTTTGGACTTCGACTACCCGCCACTGATCACCGGACGTCGCACGCCAAACGTCGGTCACCAAACGTCAGACTTCGGCCACCGGATATCGATGGTTGCCACTTCTAGAAATAAAAATTCTATTCTATTATCAAGCGAATTTTTATTTCATAAATTGAAATTTTGAATTGTTATTAATTGCATTTCTTTACTCAGAAACTCGTTCATGGAATAAAAATTGATTTCTGTTTCAGAAATTTTGTCATACTCACCCTCACGGGTCGAGCCGCTGCCATGAACCCCCTCCCCAAACTCCCTACCCCAAATTTGGCCCTACTAACCAATCAATCAAAAAATTGACATGGGTTGGACCTTCTAAAAAGTGTATTTCATTCAAACATCATTGCATGACTTTTACTTCTTAATGTGGTTCTAATATGGCCAGATGGATCGAAGTATCTGTATCATACGTGTTTAGATTCTTCTATACAACGAGATCTACAAATGCATTGTCAACTTTGCTCCCCGAGCAAGTAATAACTCGAGGATAACATATTGAAGTAGGAGTAATTTGGACTGAGGTGTGTATCAAGCAGTAATGCGAGGCACACCAAAGAAGCAATTATTATGTATTTTATGTCCATACGACCTGTGGAATCGTGTGAATGCCACGTGGTCCGATCAATCAAAAAGCATTCGCTTTACTGGTAATTAAAAACTTTTCCCCGAGGCCTAATCATGGCTTAACATTGCCATCGAGACAGCCATTGACTGGTGCAAGGAATCAAACCGGTCATCATTCAACAGTCCACTCTTTCCTCCTCCTCCTCCTCCTCCTCTCTATTCCCACCAGCACCGGCCACTAACGCGATGAATTCTTCCCACTACATTCACATGCTCAAAAATTCAACTTTTCCTTCGCTTTTTGGCGCACCTACTTCTGTACCCCCCCAATCCCATCCCTTCCGTTCCATCTATATAAACAACACACCACTTTCTCTTCCTTCCCCTGCTCGTCTGACCCCTAAACCGGAAGGCCACTCCTCAACCCATCTTCTGCTAGTTTCGACCCATCTGCGTCCAGCAACCATGGCTTGTTCGAGCTCTGCTCTCAGAACCATCTCTTCCTCCTCCGTGAAGCTCGCCAGGAGCTCCAGATCTGCGAGCGGCTCGCCTCCCAAGACCCTCTTGCCTTTCAACCTCTCCACCCCGTTTCTGCCCAAGCTCGCCGCGGCATCTCCCTCCAGCTCGAGCCAGAGCCTCTGCTCTGCCTTGCCCAGAAGATCCTTCTCTTGCAAGAGCCAGGCTGCGCCTGCTGGTGGTGACTCTGCCCCTGGTAAAGTTGCTTCCCCACCTTACTTTTCTTTGTGGCATAACCTCCAAGAGCCAAGAAGGGTCTGTCTGAACTTATTTTGCTGGATCAAGTCGATCTCTTTTCAAGATTCGTGTCCCGATGCCTTTTTTTTGCCCTCTCAGTGCGATCGATTCGACCCTTTAACCTTAACTTTCTCGAGATTACTGATGAAGAACTTCCTTTTTGTGTAGGGAAAGTTCAAGAACTGTGTATCTACGAGATCAACGAGAGAGATCGAGGAAGCCCAGCTATCCTCAAATTGAGCCAGAAGCCCGTCAATTCCCTCGGCGATCTCGTCCCTTTCAGTAACAAAGTTAGTTCCTTGTCCTTCGCTTCGCTTCATCCCTGCATCATCCGACAAGTCTTTCGTTTTCCTGGATCGTGTTGCTTACTCAACAGGACATTTAAAACCCTCTTTCGTTGGGGTTCAATTGACCTGATTGTCATTTCTTGGCCTTTATTGACTTCTTTTTACTGGGCATAGACTGCTTATCTTGAACTTCTTGCGCTTGATTCGGTCGGGATCTTACTGGCCAACAATTTCTCTTACTGGGCAATAGTAGAGCAGGTTGATTTGGTAATCGGGTTCTTCTCTTCACCATTAACATGTATGATCACAATTCATTTGTTGGGAAGAAAGACGGCTTCTGTGTTTGATGAATAAATAATGCATACTGTAGCTCTAGTAAGATAAAAATTAGAACTTTTTCAGTCGGCAATGTGTAGAGTGGAACAATTCTATGCTTCACCACAACAACACTTAATTCAACTTTCTTCTTCCTTGAATTCACAATGCAGTTGTACACTGGGGACCTGCAGAAGAGAGTGGGCATCACTGCGGGCATATGCATCCTGATACAGAACAAGCCGGAGAAGAAAGGCGACCGCTATGAGGCCATCTTCAGCTTCTACTTCGGCGACTACGGCCACATCGCGGTCCAAGGCCCTTACCTGACCTACGAGGACACATACCTGGCCGTGACCGGCGGGTCCTGGCATCTTCGAGGGCGCGACTGGGCAGGTCAAGCTGCAGCAGCTCATCTTCCCTTTCAAGCTCTTCTACACCTTCTACCTCAAGGGCGTCAAGGACTTGCCCGCCGAGCTCCTAGGGAAGCCGGTCCCGCCAAACCCGAGCGTCGAGCCCAGCCCTGCCGCCAGGGCCTGCGAGCCGAACGCCACTATTGCTAATTTCACTGACTGATTGGGGTAGCATGATCGTGAAATCGAAGTCTAGAATCTTTCGTTTTAGTAATAATGTGTAACCTTTCTATGCACCATTGGTGGGGTGCTTCTTCTTTAGTTGGTGTTGACAACTCGGGATGTTGCTTTTATGTGGGGGGCTCTTTTTGGTGATGAGGCCAGAGTGGAGGAGCATAAAGCGGTGAAATGAGCTGAGATATATATAACTATTCTGTACTGCCAAAATGGAATATCCTTCAATTTGTGCGAATGATTCAGTTCTTCCAATGCTCGTGCAATTCATAATGTTAATCAGTGTCGCAATCAGGAGACAAGTGTGTCGATAATGTGTCGTCCACTGAAACCATGTGACTAATTTCATTCTTGGATCAAAATATAGTAACCCATATCCGATTTGACATATATCCAATCCGATTTATATTGTTATAACACTTTTATATTTAACCAAATTTAGGAAAACTAATACTTAGACTGAGGTGAGAGCGCAGAGCGAGTTAAATTTTGATCCATTCCTGTGTAATACAAATCGAGTGACTCATATCCGATTTGACATTTATCTAATCCATGCTTAACTTAATCCATATTGCTATGATACTTTTATATTTAACATAATTTAGGAAAACAGATACCCAAATTGAGGTAAATATGAAATTGGTAAGCATGAGATTGAGTGAGAGTGGAGAGATTTATAGAGGTGGGCAAGGTTTAAGTAACCCATTTAACATCCATATTAAACCCATTCATGACCTATAGAATTGAGTCTAAATTGATTATGATTTATTTACTGAATATAACTAACATCATATGGCAATCTAGCTCATCAAGTATGGGCGAAGAAATGAATGTAGGACTAATCAAAGGGAAAGATAATGTGAATGTGATGAGATTGGCAAATGAATATAGAATGCTACCTCATGTCTCATGTGGCGAGAATGAAAAGCGAGGTCATGACCGGCAATCCTCAATCATTCCTTTTCATTGGGAAATTATCGTGCCGTTGACTACGACAGCTTAGAATTGAAAGTGGCACCATTTGAACGGCCTCCTCTTTTTCGGTGTTCCAATCACAAATTCGAGCCCCACCAGAGCGTTTATGTGGTGGTTCAGCAAAATAACATGATTCACTTCATCACCATCTTAAGAAAATTGAGTGATTGACATGGAGCTGAATTGTGGAGCTGAAATTAAGAAGGTTTGGTGAGAGAATAAGAGGAAGTAAGGTCGATCTCATTCGGTCACTTTCATAAGGTCAATCAATTTGTTGATTGATCATTGCTTACCTAGGAATTCTTCAATCCCATTGCAGGCCTAGTCCCATGGTAGCCTAACTCCAGCTTGTCATCACTGGCTTTCCATTTAAAAAGGATTTGGATTATCATGTGTCCCATTTGTGCCTTCGGATACGATTTGTTTTAATTAAATAATTTCTCGGGTTGCATTATTTTAATCGAATATTATTAGAGAATTAGTTCGAAAGAAGAAAAAATAAAAAGCATAAATAAATTATATAATTAAATACCTTATATTTGTATATTCTTTATGCAGGAATAATTCATATTTAACAAGAATTTTATATTATTCAGATTTACTTGTGTGGAGGTGTGTGGATGCATATTGCCACTTTGTTAATCTCCTAAATGTATTTTTCTTATAAATTTTACAGACTCCACTTATGTAAGATGGGCATCTACATAACAGATGTGGCAAATAAACAATTAAAAGTAGTAATGAGAAAAATGGTGGGTTCAGCTGATGAAAATTTAGTAAAAGTCCTAAACGAAAATTTAGGTTATTGCCTCCCATGTAATAGATAAACGACCGTGTCCGGGGATTTCAACAAGATATGCTTGCTTCCTTAGTGCTAAAAGATGCATTTGAGATAAGAAGAACCCTATAATGCAAAAAATAGAAATGGACTCCATTAATGGTATTGCAGTGTGCCAATATGTGTTTATAATGACCGGAAGGCCCATTCGGATTAGCCGAGCCTTCATAGTTCATAATAATCTCGTTGAAACATAATGTAATGCTGTGTAATAATAAATTCAGATAGCTGATCTGAGGATTTAAATAATCCTATTTTATGGTTTTATCCACAGTATAGAAGAATCAACATTAAATTTATATTGCATTTCGGATGTGTGTGAAGCCCATGTTGCATGACTAACTTAAATTGACTAAAATAATCCATGTGCAAAATAAGAAGAGATTATGTTACAAATGATCCATGTGCTATTATATCTAATTATTTTTATCAATAGTTTTCATCAATAAAAGAAAAAAAAAAAAAGTAATCCTATTATTATTATTAGGTACTATACGAAGTATTTGAAATACGGGAAAGAAATACCATTCGGGTAATATTTCCAAAGGAGTTGCAAATGGAAATGATTCCTCCAAAATAGCATATATAAATTAAATTATGCTAACATCATATAACCCAATTTATGGATTACATTTAATGAATTTAAAGTTTATGGATTATATACACATTGAATTTTAACTCAATGTGTATATAATCCATAAACTTTAAATTTATTAAATGTAATCCATAAATTTTAACCCAATATGCAATGTTATTTGTGAATTTTTAATTTGTCTAATATTGTCTCCTGACTTTTGATACATGTTCAATTATGTCCTTGATTTGTATGAAATTTTTTGAAAAGTTGTTCTGAGCTTGAATAATTGGAAGGATAGCGTTTAACGTTTCATACAATTTTAAGACTAAGTTGAATATGTATTAAAAGTCGAAAAACCACAATGAATAAAATTAAAGTTTCAAGAATGACATTGCACATTGGGTTATAATTTATTGATCACGTTATACATTTGGCGAAAATTCAAGGACTATTTGTTCTATTTACTCAAACAATAATATGATAAATAATTTGTGAGATGTCATGCTATCATCTTTTTTAAGATGACATGCAAGCATAATATCATAAGCGTCTCAATTTATCGAACCACCAGGGTTAACCCTCTACAAGTTGAGCATGACCCACGTATAGGCCATTGCCGCACGAGCCCTTCCAAGTATACCTTGCAATAAATCTTTGAACCTAAGCCTTGTTATTGAACTTGTAAAAATATGATAAGTGATTATATCATTTTTCATGTGTAAATATCAACGGCAATATCATGACAGAAAATACGAGTCTACAATTGGAAATGAGTGGATGGGGGCAAGGTTCCTAGCTCAACATACCATCTCCAAATTACAGCGGATTCTAAAAGAAAATGGTAGAGAAAATTATCATACTCATTTTCTTATTTCTTGGATATATAATATCGCAATGTAATTCTATTTTTATGATTTCATCATCGCTAACAAGATGAGATTGACAATCTATCTCCAAAGATAAATCACTTTCATCATCATGCGTTGACTCTTCCATTTCTATCTCCTCAATTGAGCATGTCTTGATGCTTTCATCTCTTGCTAGGTTGACACATGTTTTTTTTAGAGTCTTATCTTTGGCAACAAGTGAAGCTGTTACAGTGGTCAAATGAAATGTAAAAATGTTCACAGCTTGATTAAATAAAAAGATAAAATATCCTACAGTTGCAAACTCCACTGGACTTGCCCATGACAAAGTTGCTATAAGTTACATATAGTAACCATCCAATTATCATATCTCTTGAATATCGTCGCACGACCGCCGTAGCAGGATTGCCGCCACAGCCCATCGACCGCAGGAGGGGGCGGTCATGCGGCGGTTGGAAAAATTTACCAAATGCAAATTTATCATTTTGTCACAACAGCTAGAAAAATAACTTTTGAGAAAGAGTAAGAATATTCTCTCTCATAACAATGGCATAAAGATGAGTTCCAGTATCCTTGAATCCTCCAAACACGCATTGCATAGTACTAGAAAGGAGAATAGCAGGAGCCCTAATAGATCTCAATTGCAAGTAGCTCCTAGCTGAGGTTTGTATGGTAGCCTATCCAAACAAGCAACGGCTGCAATTAGTCAACGTAGTGTCAAGGCAATCCAACAATTATATTTAGAAGGAAGACACTTATAGATCTTACGCCCATAAAAGCAAAGAAGCTTTTAGCACCAAATGCTAAAGATAATGGTAATAAAATGCCAAGGATCCCGACAACTACTAGTGAAGTAGATGGGGAAAATGTGTATTTCCTTTCCCTACTACATGTAGTTGCCGTAAAATATGGTCATCCAAAAATACGGTCATTAAAGAACTGACATCTTGCCAAGTCTTTTGATTAAATGGTGAAACTAATAAGATGAGATTAGAACGTACCTTCTACTGGAACGATTTCATCATCAAGCCTTGGCTCTTCTATTTCTATGATTTCATCGTCACTAACAAGATGAGATGGCTCTTCTATTTTTATGATTTCATCGTCGCTAACAAGATGAGATTGGCCATTTATTTCCACAGATAAATCACTTTCATCATCATGCGTCAACTCTTCCATTTCTATCTCCTTAATTGAGCATGTCTTGATGCTTTCATCTCTTGCTAGGTAGGCACATGTTTTTCAAGAGTTTTGTCTTTGGTGACAAGTGAAGCTGTTACAGTGGCTAGAGGGAACGTAAAAATGTTCACGGCTTGATTAAATAAAAAGATAGAATATCCTGCAACTGCAAACTCCACTGGACCTACCCATGACAAAGTTACTATAAGTTACATATAGTAACCATTCAACTATCATATCTCTTGAATATCGTTGCACAATCGTCACACGACCACCGCACGATTGTCGCATGACCCCCGACCGTCATTGCCGACCACTGCCACAAGATTGCCGCCCACCGGCCGCGGGAGGGGGCAGTCATACGGTGGTTGGAAAAATTTGCCAAATGCAAATTTACCATTTTATCACAATAGCTTGAAAAATAACTTATGATGAAGAATAAAAATATTATCTCTCATACCAGTGGCATAAAAAAGAGTTCTAGTATCCTTGAATCCTTGAAACACGCATTGCATAGCATTAGAAATTAGAATAGCAGGAGCCCTAATGGATCTCAATCGTAAGTAACTCCTAGCTAAGGTTTGTATGGAAGCCTATCCAAATAAGTAACAGCTGCAATTAGTCAATGTAGTGTTAAGGCAATCCAACAATTATATCTAGAAGGAAGACACTTACAAATCTTATGCTCATAAAGGCAAAGAAGCTTTTAGCACCAAATGCTAGAGATAATGGTAGCAAAACGCCAAGGATCCCAGCAACTACTAGTGAAGTAGATGGGAAAGATGTATATTCCATTTCCTTACTACATGTAGTTGCCGTAAAATATGGTCATCCAAAAATACGGTCATTAAAGAATTGGCATCTTGCCAAGTCTTTTGATTAAATGGTGAAACTAATAAGATGAGATTGAAACGTACCTTTTGCTGGAACGATTTCATCATCAAGCCTTGGCTCTTCTATTTCTATGATTTCATCGTCTTTAACAAGATGAGATGGCTATTCTATTTCTATGATTTTATTGTCGCAAACAAGATGAGATTGGCCATCTATCTCCAAAGATAAATCACTTTCATCATATGCGTTGGCTCTGCCATTTCTATCTCCTCAGTTGAGCATGTCTTGATGCTTTCATCTCTTGCTAGGTTGGCACATGTTTTTTCAAGAGTTTTGTCTTTGGCGACAAATGAAGCTGTTACAATGGTCGAAGGGAATGTAAAAATGTTCACAGCTTGATTAAATAAAAAGATAGAATATCCTGCAACTATATACTCCACTGGACCTACCCATGACAAAGTTGCTATAAGTTACATATAGTAACCATCCAATTATCATATTTCTTGAATATCGTCGCACAACCGCTACACGATCGTCGCACGATCACCGCACGACTGCCGCACGACCGCCGACCACCACCGCCGACCATCGCTGTAGGATTGCCGCAAGAGGGGGCAGTCATGCGGCGGTTGGAAAAATTAACTAAATGCGAATTTACAATTTTGTCACAACAACTAGAAAAATAATTTATGAGGAAGAGTAAGAATATTATCTCTCATACTAGTGGCATAAAAAGAAGTTTTAGTATTCTTGAATCCTCAAAACACGTATTGCATAGCATTAGAAAGGAGAATAGCATGAGTCCCAATGGATCTCAATCGTAAATAGCTCCTAACTTAGGTTTGTATGGGAGCCTATCTAAACAAGCAATACCTGCAATTAGTCAATATAGTGTCAAGGCAATCCAACAATTATATCTTGAAGGAGGACACTTATAGATCTTACGCCCTTAAAAGCAAAAAAACTTTTAGCACTAAATGTTAGAGATAATGGTAGCAAAACGCCAACGATTCTGGCAACTACTAGTGCAGTAGATTGGGAAGAGGTATATTTCCCTTTCCTTACTACATGTAGTTGCCGTAAAATCTAGTCATCCAAAAATATGGTCATTAAAGAACTGACATCTTGCCAAGTCTTTTGATTAAATGGTGAAACTAATAAGATGAGATTGGAACGTACCTTCTACTAGAACAATTTCATCATCAAGCCTTGGCTCTTCTATTTTTATGATTTTATCGTCGGTAACAAGATGAGATGGCTCTTCTATTTCTATGATTTCATCGTCGCTAACAAGATGAGATTGGTCATCTATCTCCAAAGATAAATCACTTTCATCATCATGCGTCAGCTCTGCCATTTCTATCTCCTCAGTTGAGCATGTCTTGATGCTTTCATCTCTTGCTAGGTTGGCACCTGTTTTTCCAAGAGTTTTGTCTTTGGCGACAAGTGAAATTGTTATAGGGGCCAAAGAGAATGTAAAAATGTTCACAACTTGATTAAATAAAAAAATAGAATATCATGCAGCTGTAAACTCCACTGGACCTGCCTATGACAAAGTTGTTATAAGTTACATATAGTAACCATCCAATTATCATATCTCTTGAATATCGTCGCACGACCGCCGCATGACCGCCGACCGCCGCCACTGTAGGATTGCCACCCATAGCCCACTGGCCACGGGAGGGGGCGGTCATGCGGCGGTTGGAAAAATTTACCAAACAACAGCTAGAAAAATAACTTATGAGAAAGAGTAAGAATATTATCTCTCATACTAGTGGCATAAAGAGGAATTCTAGTATTCTTGAATCCTCAAAACACGCCTTGCATAGCATTAGAAAGGAGAATAGCAGGAGCCCCAATGGATCTCAATCGCAAGTAGCTCATAGTTTAAGTTTGTATGGGAGCCTATCCAAACAAGCAACACCCGAAATTAGTCAATGTAGTGTCAAGGCAATCCAACAATTATATCTAGAAGGAAGACACTTATAAATCTTACGCCCTTAAAAGTAAAAAAGCTTTTAGCACCAAATGCTAAAGATAATTGTAGTAAAACGCCAAGGATCCCGGCAATTACTAGTGAAGTAGATGGGGAATAGGTATATTCCCTTTCCTTACTACATGTAGTTGCTGTAAAATCTAGTCATCCAAAAATACGGTAATTAAAGAACTGACATTTTGTCAAGTCTTTTGATTAAATGGTGAAGCTAATAAGATGAGATTAGAACGTACCTTTTGCTGGAATGATTTCATCATTAATTCTTGGTTCTTCTATTTCTATGATTTCATCATCGCTAACAAGATGAGATTGACTATCTATCTCCAAAGATAAATCACTTTCATCATCATGCGTCGGCTCTGCCATTTCTATCTCCTCAGTTGAGCATGTCTTGATGCTTTCATCTCTTGCTAGGTTGGCACATGTTGTTCCAAGAGCTTTGTCTTTGGCGACAAGTGAAACTGTTACAGTGGCCAGAGGAACGTAATAATGTTCACAGCTTGATTAAATAAAAAGATAAAATATCCTGCAGCTGCAAACTCCACTGGACCTGCCCGTGACAAAGTTGCTATAAGTTACATATAATAACCATCCAATTATCATATCTTTTGAATATCGTCGCACGACCGCCGACCGTCGCCGCAGGATTGCCGCCCATAGCCCCCCGCTGCGGGAGGGGGCGGTCATGTGCCGGTTGAAAATTTTTACCAAATGCAAATTTACCATTTTGTCATAATAGCTGGAAAAATAACTTATGAAGAAGAGTAAAAATATTATCTCTCATACCAGTGGGATAAAGAGGAGTTCTAGTATCCTTGAATCCTCGAAATACGCCTTGCGTAGCATTAGAAAGGAGAATAGAACCCCAATGGATCTCAATTGCAAGTAGCTCCTAGTTGAGGATTTGTATGGGAGTTCATCCAAACAAGCAATAGCTACAATTAGTCAATATAGTGTCAAGGAAATCCAACAATTATATCTAGAAGGATTTTTTTTTTTTTTTGTAATATTACATATGGAAAGTCTTGCATGTGCTCAAGTTCCAACTTTAGATGTTGCTCTTTTCTTATTATAATTCCTTAGTCCCTTTTCTCTATATTTCTACGGGAAAAAAGATAAATATTTTTTAGCTAGTTCATGATATTATGAACTATATACAGATGCGTGCACGCCATATTTGGCGGCTTCAGCAGTTCTCATCTTTGCTAAAAGTTGGTACATCTTTTTGGAAAGTTGGTTCGTGTCGCAAGATCATGCTTGGCTTCTCAAGCAAAACAAATTGATCAATTCAAGTTTTCACGTTGTGGCATATTCTTTTGCTATCTTTCGAGAATAGAGCTCTCCTACATTTCATTAAGAGCAATCCATGATCCATTTCATATGTCTTACTGTTAAGAATATATATTGAGTTTGAGTATATTTTTTAATTTGAATAGGTTCCCTAATTTGGATAGTTATATATATAATGTAAAATTTTACTTTGATATCCCATACAACAAAGCAAAAAAGAATTGTATTGGATTTCTTCTTCGTGAGTTTCTAAGTAAGTTCTCGATAAAAAAAAAAAATGGAAGATGATAGTTCTGGATTTGCTTTGAATGTAATTTAAGTTTAGGAAACACTTAAGTACATGCGCGATTATGTAAACTTTGTATTTACTATAGTCTAGATTCATAGTAGATTTCTGGCTCTCTCTGTAGAGTTGATATTAATACTTAGATCAAATCACATAAATTTCTATTGTTCTTAATTGTTCATCATCAATTTCTTTAATAATTTTCTCCTCCTCACGTTAATCATAAATTGCAAGATCTGTTGACTTCCGCGTTGTTTTTCACAGCACTTACGTTGATCATCTAGGAATTTGTCCACGTCCACAAGCTCTTTAAGCCTTTTGTAATCGCTATTTCAATTTAATTCGTTAAATATTGCGAAGCAAAGGGAGGAGATTAAGGAAGGAACCCCAAAATCGCGGCATAAGCACAAGATTTTAAGCACGGCGACGAGGAGAAGTGACGACCATTCAGAAATAGTAAAACTTTAGTGCTGGTGGCCCAAGATGACCTCACTCGCTTAGACTACTGATTCTGTGTTGTGATCTATTTTTGTGTGGTGAAATTGAAGAACACGTGTATGTATGGCGGAGATAAAATTAAAAAATAAATAAAAAAAACTAGGGTTTTCCTCGTGTAAAGTGGTACCACCTCTCAGCATTGAAAACATACAAACGTAACAAAATCTTTTCGAGGGTCTTGCTTTTGTCTCCCAATAAAGGACGTGAGCTGGTGGGAATTGATTATGGTGAATTGCTCTAACAGAGATATCATCTGTCAATCAACCGTAAGATTACATATTATGTTACTCTTAGTAGGTTACTAATGTGTTTAAGTGAAGCTCTTCAATTCATTTGGTCCCGAAACAGAACATGTGGCTTCATTTTTTCAATCATCACGCCATTTAGTAAATAAAATCTTATATGATTTTCTTAATATATGATATATGTGCTATTTCTCTCGAATGAATAGCTTGACAGGCAATGCGTACCATCTATAATACCTAGTTGGCAAAATAAAATGAGGATCGGAGATGAACCATATTTGCATGTCCTTAAAACAAGGACTCCAAGAGGTATTCATAAACTTCCAAAAGAAAAAAGAAGAAGAAGACATTTTTCAGTGTTTGTCATAGTTTGATGTACAAAATTGCCTAACAAAAAAAGTTATAAATCCTCTTGAAGTCGACATGTATAACTTAAAATCAATAAGTTACACCAATGGCTACATCTATGGATACATCTAACACTTAGGTTGATCTATAGAAGAAGGTGCAAATTAGCATGCCGGTGATCCTTCCATTATTATACTTTCCATGTGCAGAGAACAAGGACATGAAGCAAGGAGCACATCCATCAGGACAGTAGCAGTTATTTCTCTTACATGCATTCTAATCTCACAAGAACACGGCATGACCCAAATATACATTTCTCTTGTGTTACTCGTGGAATCGTGGCCGACCAATATCTTGGTGGTTTGTTGCTTCCCATAAATGTCTGTATCGTACACAGAACGCACACAGAGAGAGAGGGAGAGACAAGAGGGGCCGAAGCTGTCCTGATAAGAAGACGACCCTCCCTTTTGGAACGTCAAGAGCAGAGTCAATTCGATACTAAAAGAAAACAAATCTCCTATCTGTCTCGACAAAGCCAGAGGCAAGTGAAGCCAAGCCATAGTCACTGAGGCGTTCGGATAGCAGAAAAGTGAAGATGATCATGAGAAGTGCAAGCGCGAAAGCAAGAGACTCGAAGGCTAGCAACAGGAGGCTTTCATGCACAAGGCTGAAGGGTCACCTGAAAGAGCAGAAAGGTAGGCTCTACATCATTCGGCGCTGCGTCGTCATGCTCCTTTGTTGGCACGATTGACCACTGAGCAGTAAGTGCTATTATGATGAATTTATTATCTCTGAGTTCACATACAGTCTCTCTCGATCTAACATCACAGCTCAGATGTGAAGCAATCAAACCCCGAAGCTTGCTTTACCTGATTATTTGGTCCGTTACTCGCTGGTCTGTCAATGTGTTCCCGCGAGGCCTAACGTACGAGTGAGCGGAGTGTTCGGGGACATGCATGATAAATAAAGATTGTCGGTCCATCCGCTAGCGAGTGTTTAGCAACTTCTTGCTGAGTAACGGTTGCCCTTGAAACTCTCTATTTTAGTTCTCGCAAATGTATGTGTCACCCCAAAAAGAGAAATTCAGAGCAAGCTGTTGTCTCCATCGGTTGTTGCTACTAATGAAAGCAAATTCAGTCTGTTCATGTTTGCCTCTCATTTTCCAGCGGGTCGTCCTGTGATATCATTCTTACGCACGTCTCTCCAATTCCCGTTCACGCGACCTCGTAGTCGCATCACCTCCGTAGCTTTCGTCTGACATGCTGACCTCCTCCGCAAGTCATTCGTCCGGCGACGCAGGATGAGTGCCAGAATCGGAAAACGACCAGCGAGGTCAACAGGCTCTCGGGGCATAATCTTGCTTGCAAGTGCTGTTGGAGTTGAACTTTCTTTGATCCATTCAAGCCCATCTTTAGTGGGACGGGCTTATGGACATGTTGGTGGGCTAGTGAAGGTGAAGCCTCTCTTAAACCCAGTTCAAATCCTCTTCTCCTTCGTCTCATTTTCTTCTTCTTTTTGGGGGAAAGAGACAAGGAAAAACACCTCACCCACAAAAGGGGAAAAAAAAATATCTTTTTTGCACAAGCACGCCATGGATCAATAGCTGGAGACGCGTGGCAAGTGAAACGAGGCTGGTCATGGGGACGCATTTGAAAATCTTGTGCGCCTTCACGTCCAAGGTCAGAATTGATTGTCAGTGCCGACTAAAATAGCCATAAAATTTTTTAAAATTAGAAAAAAACCCCACCGACTGCTGAAGTGGGCGGTGACACAAAACCCTAATTTTGAAATCCGGGTTGGAGTTGTCGTTGAGGTGGGGGGGGGGAAGCCGGAAGGGAAGGAAAGAGAGAGAAAAAAGCTTTAAGGGAAGTTGATGACCGACGGGCCCATCGAACCCAACAACACCGGGGCGAAGCTTGCCTTGTGCGGGTGGACTTTGGTGCCAAATTTCGACCCCACTTTCATGTGGATCGCATTCACACAACCTCCAATTCCTCCTTTTTAGCTTACTTATATAAAAACGATGATATATCTTCGGGTCGATTGGACCTCAAAATCATCTAACCATGTCCCGTTTCCAAAACCCGTTCTTGACCAATGGATCGTCGCCAATCAAATCAATCATGACCCGATAACCATAATTGTCTCTTTTCGTGAAGGAGTGAAAAAAAGGGATGGAGGGATCTCAGGAGGGAGGGGATGGGATAACATCCCATGTGATGACAAAGAGGGAAATTAACCCCACATGGCGTCTTTTGCAATGATGAATCTTGAAGGATGGAAAAAAGATGGGACGAGTCTCCCGTGTTGCCATATTAACCAAATCCATCCTTTTTGTCCTCCTTTCCTTGAAGAAAAAAAAATGTCCATGAGCTTTAGGTTTGGACAAGTGAATCCCTGAGCTCGTAAGACAAATCGATGTAGACGGCCAATTGGTAGGGAGATTATTATAACAAATTGCATTGATTCATAAATGTTTTCGTATGTCATGTGAAAAAAAAATGGATCGTGACGACCGGAATCTATACCTTTTTTCTTCTTTCCTTGTTAGTCTCGTTTTGGTGATGACCTACAAGCCAAGGCGTCAATGCGTGGTCCAAACATGGTGTATTTATCTTTGTTGGTGATGCGGTCGTTCCAAAATGTAGGTGGGACAACTAGGTGATAGAGAGTAAAGGAGGAGTCACGTCTTTTGTCCCCTCAACTACTATGGATGCCCTAGTATTCCTTTCTTGCTTGTGCAACCTTAATTTAACTTGATATAGATCTATGATTGACATGTTAGGAAAAGGAGTATTGCACTCTATTCTTACTTTTGTCTAGGTTAGGTTCCATTTTGTAGCCCTTTCACCTTGTCTTTTCTTGCAGTAATTTTATCGAATGAATCATTGAATTAAGTTGCTCAATTCATGATATGTCACAATAGCTAATTGTCAAACACGGCGCGAATGATAATAAATCTAAAAAAATGAGTGAATACAAATTGGTACTCTTTCAAATCATTTTTTTTTATTGTATTAGTAATAAAGATCCTAACGCATGTCATAAAAGAAATGGGAAAACCCCAAATGATAATAAATTTACCCAAAACTATTTTTTGACCACCAAAAACCTAAAATGAGACAAATTTATACAACACTTGTGACAAATTTACCATATGTTAGGTTAAATTTTATCCTCAAATTATTAAATTAAATTGACGGTTGACCGATATAAATTTAGATTTTACGCTCCGTTTGTCACCGTTTACAATTTTTGTGATTTTTTTTGGTATTAATCTAATTTAGCATAGGATATATTTGTCACAATTTTACTATATTAGGGTTTTTGCAGTCAGATAAATTAGTTTGGGGTAAATTTGTCATAAATGTACCCGTAAATTCCTAACTGCATGTCATAAAAAAAATTTGACAATGTTAATGATTGGCAACTAAAGGCTCAATTGCACAAATCGTACAACTTAGAAGCTCAAAGGCACCGTACGTGAAAAGAAGTTAATTAGAAATTGATCAACAACGATTTAAGTGAAAAGATAATATTTGTACTCAATTTATTATTTCGTTCTTTGCTATCGCATGTGGGGCGCTTTCTTCGTGAATGGTTTTAGCAGGACGAGAATGTGATGAGTTTGGGACAGCTGTCAAGCTACCATTGGCAGAAGCGGAATTCCGATGTTTCGAAAGGGGAAAAAAAAAAGACAAAAGGATTGTCAACTCGAGCCGGACCAAAATGTCATCATTTTTCGACCACCCAAAAAAACCAAAAAAAAAAAAGAAAAAGAAAAAGAGGAAGGGGAGGGTAGAGGTGCTTTTCTTTCATCCACAAATAGCCCCGTTCCGATGAAAGCGAAAGTCGCGAAATCTCCCGCGCCGATTTCACGAAATAGAGAAAAAGAAAAAATGCAAACGACACGTGGCAATTTACAGTGGAGCCCTGTTGCTAAAGTGGGTTGCAAACCAGTGATGCTGGACAATTCCAAGATTTTTATTTCATGTTTTGTCCACATCTTCTCGAGGGAAATTTAAAAAAAATGTTGGGATACAATCCTCCCCAAGTGATTTTTTTTTTTTTTTTGGTCATTTGGGTTTTATTTTTTTTTAGTGATTCAGATTCCCAAAAATCATATGTGAAATAATTGATGAAAGCTATATAGACTAGCTGATTTGCATGTCTTTTAGCTAATTCACCGTTTCTAACAAACCTACGCTCGTTTAAGAAAAGTACACATGCTGAAGCGTGGTTGTAGAAGTGATGCCCGAGCATCTCATCAATCAAATATGTTAAGTGTTAAGTGACGAGATTGATTTTTTGTTGGAAGTTTTGATCATATGATAAGATCATCTTTCAAATGGTTCTAATTGATATTTTTAGAGTTGGGTGGGATTTCTAGTGTCTATCTCCATTTGATCACTTTAATTTTTTTTTTATTGTAGAGTAAAATTCATTTGTGCTCACTAAAATTTAGTAATCATTCAACCAGGTTATTGAATTTCTAATTTTCTTACTCAAAGTAGCGTACTTTAAATTATTTTTCTACAATTGATGTAGTTTTAGATTGGAAATCGGCAAACTTACTAATAAAATGTTGATGCAATGTGTAGGCGACAATGACATGGACCCACATTAGCAATTCAGGAACCCTAAGTCCATTTTCACTCGAAGCCATTCATTACGAGAAGAAAAGAAGAGGAAGAAGAAGAAATGTTTTAGTGTATCAAGTAATTTATACGATTTAAAGTAAAAAAATTTCTTTGATGAAACCAAGAGGCATGGGTGCGAATGTTTAATTTTCCATAGGCCCATGAAATGCCTCGCAAACTCTACAAATCAATCGAAACTAATCTTTAAGTGAAATCCAAACATACAACCTCCAATTCTGAATCGCACATCTCTTAGCTCCAAACCACTATGCCAACCACGATGGATTAGCATAAACTGAAATTTTATTATCGCGATTACTGAAATTATTAAAATCTTAGAGACCACAAGTGGATTCCGAACTCCAAACACTACTTGAGCAGTACCGGGCGGGTAGACAGGAGTACGTGACGGGGCATGATGACAGTGCGGTTGGCGGAGGGCACGACGGTAAAAGCGCCCGCACGAAAGCAACATAAATGGTTCATAATCTCCGTCAAATAATTACCCAACAGAAAACCCCCAAAAAAAAGAAAAAAAAAGAATGTACGCAGAAATGGTTTGCTGCTTCGGCTTCACGACTCCCCCACCACCACCCCCACCGCCACTGCTTTAATTCCGAAAGAAACCGTTAAATGGTCTTCGATTGATTGCTTAAGGCAAGGGAGTGGGAATAGTCTGACTATTCCCCCGATCGTGCCACCCGGATTGTCGAAACTGCCCTCGCCACGAGAGCGATGTGTTCCCTTTTGATTGCAGCAGTACTACTGATGGCGACGTTCTTTTTGGGAGGGGGAAGGGGGTAGAGATAGGTGGGATTGTTTCCTGAGATGGCGATAGTTTGAACGTCGTCCGCTGCCGATTTAGCAAAATGGGTGGTTGCCGATGCAAAAGCTATTGTCGGTGGAGTCCCTAATGATGTGAATTCGATGAGCCCGACATCATCGGTTAACGTCTAGATTATGTGTACGTAAATCATATTCATCAATAGATTATGTAAATTTCATTTTATCCCACTGTACATATAAAATGAGCTCACTCTCGTTGGGTTTAATTGATGTTATTTTTTTGTCATCAAGATGGATCGTCATTTGATTGCGCCCATTAAATTGGCTCAAAATTGCACCAAATGCATGTGGGTTTGTTGATGCAATCCTTTTTGTTTTTTGGTCTGTGGTTTTTTGATGTCATTCGCGGGGTAAATGTGTTGAAGAATTTACGTAAATTGGTTTCGTCGATTGAATGGCCATAGTTAATGAGATTCATTGAGTAGAGACATTATTTTTGCAATGAGAGGATTGATAGGGCATGAGAATGAGAATAGTTTGTCTATAGTGTGGAGAGAAAGGAAAATCACATTTTTCTAAAAGAGGTAATTTCATTTTCTAACTTTATATATATTATATTCATTTAGTGAAATAAAATACTCCCTTAATCAATTGACCACTTAAACCACGAACTAGCTCCTAAAAACTTTTCTTTTAGGTAAATTAGTAATATATCATTTTAGAGGTAGTAAACCAAAAGAGAAATTCAAATTTTGAACACGCTCTCTCGTTTCTCAGTCAAAACGATGGAAAGCAACGGGCTTTCCTCCTTGACGCGAGCAGAATTCCAGGCGCCGCTGTTGGATGCTTACTGGGAAATTTTTGAAAAATGGGGAAAAATCTTCAAAAAAAGGAAAAAGAAAAGAAAAGAAAAGGAACTGTGTAGGCCGGGCATTTTGGTCATTTGGTAATCAGACTGGAGTCCTTTTTATCTTTCAAATTTTTGGCAGACAGAGAGAGAGAGAGAGTGTCCCGAATTCGCATAAAACAGAGCGTTTGTCCGAAGCGCAACCCCAAAAAAAAAAAAAACAAAAAAAAAAAAGGAAGGAGAAGGAGAAGGAGAAGAAGAGACGCACAGTTTGATTTTTGGTTTCTCTCTCTTCCCAGCTCCACCACCACTTTCTCTCTCTACTGTATCTTCAAGGTGTAGAGAGAGAGAGAGAGAGAGAGAGAGAGAGGTACATTTGAGAAACGAGTGAAGCAAAGATAATGCAGAGTCACTGTTAGGTTAGTTCCTCGAAGGACAGGTTGCTGGCTACTCCCGGAGTTCAAAAAATCCACTCCGAAGGAGGAAGGGCCGGTTCATCGGTGCGCGCGCGATTTGGATCAGCGGCGAGCAGCCGCCCCCGAGCAGGTGAGCCCGATGCGCGACGCCGCCTTGGCGATGGGAGCGGGCAATCGGTGGGGAAGATCTCACTCGATTGCCCGCGTCGGCCCGGGTCTCAAGCTCCGATTCGGGGGTTTCGGGAGCTCGCATTTCCGCGTCCCGCGTGTCCGCACGTGTCGTCGGTCGCTGTCCGCGGCCTGTCGATGAGTTCGAGTCGCGCTCGTTTTGTGGTTTTCTCGTCGGAATCAGATCTGGATTGTGTGCGGTGCCGTGGGGGTGTGCTGTGGGCGTCTTGTCTTGGGCCGGGAGCTGGAAGTTTTGCTGCATTTTGCTCGTCGATGGATTTTGATGAGATCTGTTGTGTCAAGATTGGTCTTTTGTCGGCCAGCTCGAGCAATTGCGTTTCTATTTGGTCCAGTGGACAGTGGACTTGCTGAATCATCTGTTCCTCTGCTCGGGTCGTGTGTTTTATGTTTGATTGCAGTTGCCTGGTTTGCTTGACCTTTTCTGTGTTGATTATCATCTTCGACTATGCTACATTGTGCCTTTGAGGTGCTTTTTTGGTTTTTCTGATTATGCCGACGGCTACAGGGATCTAGGGGCGGGGGATGTGTGTCCTGCTAAATGAAAGGGTGGAGGATAAATTGAGTAGATAAAAGCCTGGAAGAATGAAGTCGGAAATGCCTCTTGATCATGCTGTCTTCCAGCTCTCACCGAAGCGTTCACGGTGAGAGAGTCTTTCGATGGTTTTACGTAATCTGTTTTTCGATTGTTGGTGCTTTTATAGTTGCTTTTATAGTCTTGTTATACAAATGTTTCCTTTTTGGGTAGGTGTGAATTGATTGTTTCTAGCAATGGGAATTCTGAGAAGCTGGCATCGGGTTTGGTAAAGCCATTTGTAGCACATCTAAAGGTTGCTGAAGAGCAATTTGCCCGGGCGGCGCAGTCGATAAAACTCGAAACAAGAAAGCATAATGATGGGGAAACATGGTTCACAAAGGGAACTCTGGAGCGGTAATGCCCATGTCACTGCGTTTATCAGCCTGCTAGAACAACAGTGGTGCTGTAAACTTTCATAAAGTTGTGGGCATCTTTAATTCTGTAGGCACTGTTTGGTTTCAGGTTTGTTCGCTTTGTTAGTACTCCAGAGGTCTTGGAACTGGTGAATACATTTGATGCAGAAATGTCTCAATTGGAAGCAGCTCGAAGAATCTATTCAATGGTAATCTACCTTTCATCTTGGTGTAGAGTTTTCATGATTTAAATGGGAAGCCAATATCATTAATCTAGCTGACTTCCACAACTTACTGTCTCAGGGGTCTAGGGATCATAATACTGATGCCTCAGGTATGTCGTCCACCCTAATCAGGCCTGGCTTGATTATTCTTAATTCTGTTGGATATCTGAGCACAAATACTGAAATAGATTTTTTTCTCTCCATGTATATGGATCTATGTTTTCCCTTTTTTTGAATTTCTGGGGACCATCCTTGGATATTTATATAGATCCAGCTTTCTTTGGGGGATGTTCATGTGACTGAGTGGTGTGATATATGCAGTCACTTAACTGCAGCAATTGCGATTCTTCTCAAGTTTCTGCATTTGCGTGTCCCTGAACTATATAATGTGTTTATGAATTCCATCATGTAGTGTATATAAGTACTGAAGAGTTTGGATCAGGAACTGGGAATATCGTGCTGAGCAGGGGTACCAGAACGCTTCATGAAACTTGCGTGAAATATTTAAAGCCAAAAATACACTTCTTCCTTCGTCAGTCTCATCATCTCTGTTGTTTTCAAATATAAGTAATGTTGATTTCCCACATCCAAAAGGGAAGTGAATTTTGCCTATCAACATATGATAGGCAGAGATTGTGCAACAAATTAGTCACAGAACTCAAAATGAGTCATCCTTGAAAACAATCAATGTGGGATACAATCTCCACAATTCATCTTGTAGCACTTATAATTGATACAGGTTGTGAAGATGCACAGTGTAGAAGTGTTTAAGGAACTTGTTTAAGAATGTTTGAAGCTAATTGGATTCTCAATGCTACAACTGAAAAAACTAGGATCTGATGGGAAAACAACTGCTTTATATTTTAACTTTATTTATGATACATTCTTTCTGCAGGTGGTGATGAAGCAGGAATCGCGGCAGCTGATGCAACAAAGTAATTGTCTTTTCCTCAATTTATTAAAAAGCCAACTGACTGAAGTTATTTTTCTAAACTTCTGTAGAAAATCTCACTGAATCTGCAGGAATAATTAGTGTAGCTTTGCCTGTAGAGTTGGTCTATATTGAACTTGCCTAAGTATTCCATGTCATTTGCTTAGGGGTTTA
Organism: Eucalyptus grandis; assembly: GCF_016545825.1. Taxonomy (NCBI): domain Eukaryota; kingdom Viridiplantae; phylum Streptophyta; class Magnoliopsida; order Myrtales; family Myrtaceae; genus Eucalyptus; species Eucalyptus grandis. Next base: position 35,484,373 of record NC_052617.1, on the reverse strand, counting down.
TAGCAATGTTGTATTAATGTAGTATCGCTCCACATAATAGCTTCCATCACTGGGCTGGATATTTTAACATAATCAAATTTCAGTTCTTCATGCCCCATTTAATGTTTCATTTTGTTTGTGGTTCTTTTCATTTATCTTAATCGCCATTTTTTCAACTCCATTGCATTCTTTATATGGTTTGATTTGATTTGTACACGTTGAGGAGTGTTAAAGTAATTCTTGTTTATTACTTTAAAAAAAAAAAAAAACCAATTCTGTTAACATTTCTAGCCCGAAAGCTTAATTATAAGGTGGAGAGAGACTACATGAGTGTAGATAATAAACACCTCCCTCGCCATCTAATTTTGTTGCTCAATCATATATTTCCATCGGTTTCTTTTGTATTCTTTCTGTGCATGGCAGCCACACTGGATCTATGATAGTTTCTGTTTGGGAGGGATTGTGGGGGTAAAGTTACATGTGCTTATGTCATATTAATAAAATACATTCATATCAGTTGCTATTTTCCACAAGTATTATTAATTTTATTTGAAAATTTGCTCCTCGAGAATTTTACAATTACATATGAAACGCCTCGAAGAATAAGTTTTGAATATCTGTTTGTACATCATTTTTGTTGGAAGTGGTCATTTAATTAGTTATCCAAAGGGAATTTAATTCTACCAAAGTAGGAGTGGATTCTTTGAATATTACTAATTGTAAGGCCCCCTGTAATCTGCTGTTGATGTCAGCCACAAAATATTTGGGGAAAAATTCCTCTTCCAGATTTTTCACACATAGTTATCTGTTCCTTTGTGAAATTGTTTAATTTTTCCCAATGACTTGGATTTTCACAACATGAGCTTTAACATGTTTGTTACAAGTGATTAATCTCCAGGGTAAATGGAAACAAGAATAGCTTCACTTTTTGTTATGCAGCTCTGGTTCATTTGTTTTACGGAGAGTACTCTTTAGTAGATATTGATTAGTCACACCAAGTATGGATGGTAGCAATCATCTTAGCCTATGGTCTTTATTTTTCTGAAATCCCATAAAGTCTCTTGCTAAGTTATATAGCTACTATCGAATATGTGCATCTGTCCATTCGTACACTCAGCTGTACATATGCTATTCTGTCATGTGCATGCATGTTTTGATTGCATGAGAAAGCTAGTTGAACTTTTTTCAAACGTCATTCTATTTCCATTTCCTTCTTCTAATTTCTTCTAATTATTCAGGAAGGAACTTCTAAGGGCTATTGATGTACGGCTTGCCGCAGTTAGGCAGGACTTAACCACTGCATGTACTCGAGCTTCTGCTGCTGGTTTTAACCCTGATAGTGTCTCTGACCTCCAACTCTTTGCGGATTGCTTTGGAGCTAATCAACTGAAGTAAGAAACTACTTCTATGTGACTGATCCTTCTGGCATATTTTTATTGAGACTCATGACCCGATTGATGCCTCATAGTCAGAATGCTCATGTTTTTCTTAATCTTGTATTTTCCAATAGAGTTATCATGCGTGTGAAGTTTCTCAGTTTGAAATGCTTCCTATAGAAGCCGGTGGAATGATCTAAACATTTAGTTGGGAGTACTATGGTAGTTTTCTGGCCCCTTTGTTTTTGGCATAGATACAGCCATTTCTTTTCTTAGCCTTTTGAACCACTTGCGACTTTTATGTTTCCTTTGATGTTTTGTCCTCCTTTCCACACATATAATTTCTACTAAAAGTGCATTGAAGCGTTATGTCGGTGTTGAAGGCTCTGCTTTATTTCTTAATGACATCTTTGCAAACCTGAGGCTTTGTATATTTCTGCTAAATGTTTGATTAATGATGAGAAGCCTTTGCTGGAAGAAATACAGTAGTTAATTGCTGAGTTTAGAACTTTAGCAAAGAGTATCATCCAAAATTGGGGTGTTGACACTTATGCCCCTACACAAAAGATTCACATTTAGTGGCCTCACAGATTCCATCCACAAATGCACAATAAAGATTATGCTGAAGTATCATGTAAATAGTAGAAGTTATCTATGGTTCCCATGACTTTTAAGGGTTTCTGATATAAAAAATTCCAATAGAGGTTTGTCCGTTTGATGGAGTGGGATTTCCCACTCGATGTGGTCATGAGCTCATCTTTTCAGCTGTTTTTGTTTATTTATTTCTGAGGATAAGAAAGCACCTTTCATCTTTGGCAAGGCAGAAATTTAGAAACTCCAATGTGTTCCATTGTCCTTGTGAAAACCTTTCTCCAAGCGAGGATAGAGGCCTCGGATGGCTGTACTGTTGTCTGATGTTGGTGTTTGCTGGGTCAGAATATATGTGCGCTTAATCAACTGAGACGTTTCTCACTGTTACGATCATCCACTTCCTGCAAAATGCATGTGACTCAATTTGGTTGACCGGTACAAAATTCTAATTTGTCCTGTCGTCTCCAAAGTTTATACTTGCTTGATTTTTATAGGAAGAGAAGTCCAGGGCAGAAGGAACTGCCATCATCCTAGTTTAGAATCACAAGCAGCCACGCAGATGTGATCGTTGATATAATGTTGGGGTTGTAATGATCTTAGAAGTCAGGGTACCACAATTTATGGCTGGGTCTTGTAAAATGATTAAATGTTTACTTGTGCAAGAACAGCTCTCAACTTCATTCTTTTTTCCGCTTAGTAATTTTTCTGTTATAATTTGTTAGACAGCATACTTCTGCAAGCATGTTCATACTTCTGATTCCTTTCAAGTGTTTTGATTACAAACTATGTTTGACTTGTGTAGTGAAGCTTGCTCCAAATTCCTGTCACTGTGCCATAGAAGGCCAGACCTGCACCCCTTGTGGAAGTCAGGTGCTGCTGAGAGAGGAATCAGATCTTCATGTGAATCTGACATGTCCCTTGATGATCCCACAGAAGATCAAACTGCACCCTCTCGGCCCCTGTTAGTGCATTCAAACAGACACTCGATTGACCAAGAGCTATGTGCTGCCCAAACTGTGGGAAATCAGTCAGACCAATCAAAAGCCTCCGCTAGTCAACAGACCAAGGCCTCCACTGCATTTCCTACTCGAAATGATAATTCGAACGAGAAAGACATAGAAGCGAAAGAGAAAAAAGATGAAGAATCACCACCCATCCAGATAAGTCAACCAGGTAGGCGTCTCAGCGTTCAGGACCGCATAAATCTCTTTGAAAGCAAACAGAAGGAGAATTCTAACAGCGGCAGTGGTAGCAAACCTTCTGTGGGCAAGTCTGTCGAGCTGAGAAGGCTCTCCTCTGATGTTTCGTCAGCACCTGCTGCAGTTGAGAAGGCTGTGTTGAGGAGATGGAGTGGTGCAAGTGATATGAGCATTGACTTGAGTGCTGACAAGAGAGAGAACAATGGCGAAAGCCCTTTGTGTACGCCCTCCTCAACTTCTATTTCTCAGGAAAAACATACCATTTCTTCTGCTTTGTCTGAGGATAGAAACCAAAAGGTTTTGACTGATAGCACTGGTTCTTTTAATAGTGATAGTAAGAGTGACTTGGTTAAATTTGGCGATGCTGGACCGAAAGAGCATGCTGAAGTGCAGAGCACTGTCTGCTTATCAGGAAAAGAAGATGAGACAGATGGTGGAAGCACCAGTCTGAAGGATCTAACAAGTTCAATGACCCAAACTAGACCCTTTACTGGTAGGGTACAGCAGATAGGGGTAAGCAGTCAGGAGGATGCAGAAGAAAAGGTTAACTCCTTAGCAGGAGGTGAAGGTGGTGGAAACATGGAATTGGCGGATGTTGAGGTGCAACCGATGGGCTCTGCATATAAAAAGGAAGGAGCTGGGATGAAAAATCAGGCTGCTTCCAAGAATAAGACTGGAGGTTTCCTGAGCAGGGTTGGGGATGTGACATCCAAAAGTAGAAGTGGGAGTGGAATAGATGATCCTGTCATAAAAGATCCAACGCAGGTTAAATCCCATCGTAGGGGTTTCCATGGACATTCTCGATCTTTTTCTGGGCAAATTGAAGGTGGTGTAGGACTTAAAGCTAGAGAAATGCAAGACAAAGGAATCGGTGGGGATCGATTGACAACTCAACCAAAGTGGAGATCCCTTACCGGGGAATCTGAAGAAGCAGCTATGGACTTGGTGGCACCTGTGGAGGTGCAAACCGTGGCAGAAGAATCTCATATCCCAAAACTGAAGTTTCAAAAGCCAGTTACAGCTCTTTCTGAACAAATTAGGAGGAGTCATTCTGAACACATTAAGAGGACTCAAGGAAAGAGGGATGAGGGTGGCTCCTCATATGTGAATAGTAAATTACCTTTTCCCAGTAGAAAGGCTCTTGAGAGTCAAGAGACGTTGACTATGACTTCATCAAACCCAATGGAGCAAGTTCAGAGGGCACGGCAATCTAAAGGAAACCAGGAACTCAATGACGAGCTTAAGATGAAGGCTAATGAGTTGGAAAAGCTCTTTGCAGAACACAAGCTTCGCCTTCCTGTTGATCAGTCCAGCTCCGCCCGAAGAAGTAAACCCACTGATTCCCAGATAGAACCAGTGGCATTGCAGCATAAGAAATCAGCAGTCCAAGAGATAGCTCCTGTTAAACTGCCTGAGAAGAACTTAGCAATTGACTTAAGTGGGAATTCAGATAAGGTGGCGGACTTCCATACTCCTCCGTCGATGAAGGTGTTGGATAATCAGGGCACCGATACTCTCAGGAAGACCTTTTCTGACCTTAGTTTCTCTGATGATTCTAGAGGAAAGTTCTATGAGAAGTACATGCAGAAAAGAGATGCAAAGTTGAGGGAAGAATGGGGATCTAAAAGGGCAGAGAAGGAGGCAAAATTGAAAGCCATGCATGATAGCCTTGAGCGAAGCAGAGCTGAAATGAAGGCTAAGTTTTCTGGTTCAGCAGAGAGACGTCAATCACTCTCAAGTACTCGTCAACATACCGAGAAACAGAGATCTTTCAATATGCAGTCAAATGTGAAGGAGCAGGTACTAATGTGAATGAGTTTTTGAAAAACCCCAAAAATTATTGGTAGGTAAAGTATGATGGATTCTGCTGTATTAAACTTGCAACCAAAAAATTTGGCCGTAAATAAATTTTGAGGGACTAACTTCGGTGAAGTTTTATTTCTGATGTCAGCAAACTGATCTTGTTCAAAGTGAAGAGGAGGAATTTGAGGCATATCCAGATGATGGTGTTTCTAAAAGCAGCCAGATGAAGAAGCCTTTTTCAAATCGTAACTTGTCTTCGTCAACTCCTCGCAATTCAGTAGCACCGGGTTCAAGGTCTTCAGTGAGAGCTTCCAACTCTATTTCTGGTAGACGTAGGGCACCGTTAGAAAACCCTCTTGCACAGTCCGTCCCCAACTTCTCTGATTTCAGGAAAGAAAACACTAAACCCTCCTCCGGCATCAGTAAAGCACCAAGTCGTTCACAAGTGAGAAGCTATGCTCGAAGCAAGAGTAACGGCGAAGATTTGCCGCTTGTCAAGGAAGAGAAAACTCGGCGATCCGAGTCTTTAAGGAAAAGCTCTGCTGGTCCTGTAGAGTTTAAGGACATGTCTGCTTCGCATGGTGATGTGGCTATTTTGGCTTCGCTGGAATTTGATCAAGAACAGATGGATGTTCCAGACAAATTCTCAAAAAGTGGTAATTCAAAATTTTTCCATGGAAAGGGTAATGGAGTGGGTCCTGGGGGAGGATCTAGCAGTGCAAGGAAGGCTTCAATGAAATCTGAAAATTTGATGAATGATCACGATTTTGATGACTCAGATTTTGTGGATGACGATATGGTTGACATGCCAAAAGAGGAAGACGATGATGAACCTGACATTGTAGCAGTCCAAGATTTTGCCAATGGAAATTCGAGGTTGAGCCGGGACTCAGATGATTCAGTGAAATCTGGGTCTGAAAATGATGATTCATTGAGATCTATTTCTCATGTTGACCCTGCTTCTATTAGTGAATTTGCTGCGTCTGTGCCATCAAAATTCCATCCGACAGGTTCTCTAAAGGATTCACCCTGTGAAAGCCCGGTCTCGTGGAATTCACGTGTTCAAAATTTGTTTTCCTACCCCCATGAGACTTCAGATATTGATGCTTCCATGGATTCTCCAATTGGAAGCCCTGCATCATGGAACTCCCATACTCTGGGCCAAGCAGAGGTTGATGCTGCACGAATGAGAAAGAAATGGGGGAGTGCGCAGAAACCTTTTCTTGTTGCTAATTCTTCCTATACTCAGTCTCGCAAAGATATGACAAAGGGCTTCAAACGGCTGTTGAAGTTTGGCAGAAAAAATCGGGGGACTGATAGTTTGGTGGATTGGATATCTGCCACAACCTCAGAGGGAGATGACGATACTGAAGATGGAAGAGATCCTGCTAATAGGTCATCAGAAGATTTGAGGAAGTCAAGAATGGGATTTTCCCAAGGTCATCCATCTGATGACAGCTTTAATGAGAGCGAGTTAAATGAACAGGGTAAGTTTCCATGGAGTGTGACGTGACATGTGACCTGATGGTAGAGAATTACTCCTTGTGAGGTCTCTAGTTTCAAATTGCTTCTAGGTTAAATTTCTGGTGGGCATATTTCGGCTAAATATTATCATTTGGTATCATCGGTGGGATGCATGTCACCTGAGATTAGTTATTTTTTCTTTCCTAGTTTAATGCCATAGCTTTTGCTACCAGGGTTTCAGAGGCTGTTAGGTTGCTATGAAGTCTAATTGTCATTTTTTGAGATTTGTGTTCCATTTGGCATCTGTGATGTTGCTGCCGAATGTCTGATAGACTTGTCTGCTCATTTGCATCATGGATAGATCTGTAAGGAGAGGAGGTGAATGATATTCTGTGTTTTTGTTGATTATCTTACCAAATATATCAGATTTTCTGTGAAATGACCTCGTAATTCTCCCAAGAAAGACTTTTGATTATCGATTTACCCTTTATTGTGTCATCCCAATGCTAAATTACCAGGATTGTTTTGTCATTTCTGACTGCTGTGGGTTGTCAATTTCATCTATGTAAGAACTTTTTTTAGTGCATCAGAAACAGAGACAAGCTTTATGTGGGTTCTCAAGTTGATGGAATATCTCTCTTTTCTTGCAGTTGAAGCCTTACGTAGCTCCATACCAGCTCCTCCTGCAAACTTTAAACTGAGGGATGATCATGTATCAGGAAGCTCTTTGAAAGGTGACTTTTTCCACTGATAGGGAGACTTTTTTCTTCCTTTACTTAAGATTATATTCACAGCCTTTGTATATTATTTGCCTGTCCCAAGATATCTTTTCCTGTCTAAGTTGTTTTGACCCCTTGTTGTGTGGGATGATCCCACTTCGTTGGAAAGAGTCTGTCTATAAACTGTGATGGAAGAGCCTAAGGGGACTTACTCTTCTAAAATTAGATTAGCTCAAATGCGCCTCAATTTGCGACTCATTATTCTTGACAGATTTACGAGAATCCTCGATTATGCCCCCAATTTTTTCAGATATCAATAGCCCAGCTGATTTTATTTCCATAGTGTGTTGATATATGAGTTGGGAAATTTGCAGCCCCCAGATCATTTTTCTCTCTTTCAACATTCCGGAGCAAGGGAAGTGACACGAAACCTAGGTGATCATCTGTAGTTTGTAGCCCGAGGGCATGCTTGAAATCGTCAAGGGGTCCACTGGAGAGGCTGCTGTCAGACTCAGATGCAGATGCTTGATATTGGCATGATGTAGTCTTCTGTGTAAGATTCGTTACTATTTGAGTCATGTATATCTTTGTGAATGTCCGAAGACATTCTCGTGATTTGGTCAAGTTATTTAGGTAGTCACATGTTGAAATATGTTGTATATTTGTCTTGAACACGAGTACGCATTTTGGCGCAACTTCTACATGATTTTGGTAGTCCAGGGGCTTTCCTTTTGCCCTTTATATTCGTAGCTTTGTGTGATGTACATCAGGTGGGACACTTGTTAGCGTCAAAGTCGTCGACATTGTACCGAGATAGATGGTTCCGCGGAGCAACAGCTTATAAAAGATGAGGATTGTTTCTCTTTTTGACTTCTCCTTCCTTCCAAATCTGCTCCGCATTATTTGGTTTCGTACTTCTTTCCAGTCTCTTACGTGGCTCTCTGATGGTACGGATATGATTCTGTTTGGCGTTGGTTAGCATAGTGTTTGACGAACTTTGAAAAGGCGATGTGACATGATATAGTCGTAAAATATAGAAGATTTTGAAGAAGTGGTTGAAGGGTTGTTTTTCCAACTACTACGTGGTCGTTGAGCTTTATTGAATGGCGCTAGTGACCGTCTGAATTTAATCAGAGCCGCTCAATAATTAGTAGTTGACTAGCGGAGACAACCGTTCGATACAGCTTCACTTTATTAGATGGTGCACCTAATTGATATGCTTCATTGTCATATTATGCTCTGAATATCTAACGTTTAATTTAGTGTGCGATACGTGACATCCACTACTAGTCGAGTGGTTGATGGTCGAAAGCTACATACACTCCGGGAATTGGTCAAATTATTTGACTTCTTGAATCCACGAAAGGGTCTCTTGATACCTCACCCCTAGGGACAACATATGGAAACCATCAAAACGGGCAGAACCCATGCTTTTGCCCACAGCAAATAGCGTGCTTTCTACAATTGGAAGGGAGGAATTAAACCCTTTTTAGTGATTCAGACAGTTGAGTGATTTGTAAACCATCAGGATTTTGAAACAAGACCTTTCACTACTTTCCCCTTTTAGCCAACTAAACCCGACAATTCGAAAATGAAGGCTTTTTCAGCGAATTGGAAAAGAGGAACGGGGACAATGAAGGGACAGCAATGCAAACTGTCTTTTCAATTTGAAAATCGCATTACCTTTTCCATTTCGATTGATGATACCATGGATGTTGTGAGTGCACTGTGCCCTGTTCTCGTCTATGAACCGTGGAGTGTGAGGAAAGGAAACTGGAATGTCCTCACCCTTCTTAAAAGAGATATCTGACCATATAACCAACCGGACTAAACTATCCGTTTATATGTAGTAGTGCATTACACATAGCTTAAATGAGAGGAAAATATCCGACATTTTTGGGGCTAAAATAAAAGATCCCTTTCAAACTAATAAAATTGCCTTTTCTCTTCTTTCCTTTCTTTATTTTATTTTTTCTTTTTGAAGGCATCATTATTTTCTCTTGGCTTATAAGCCAAGACTAGTTGGTGCATTACGTGCCTGGCATGCAAAGTTAGAAGGATTCTCCGGTCATCAATGGCCACCACGACCAGAGAGACCTCCTCTGTTTCTTCTTCTCTGTGCGGACTTACCTTCTGAGTTCCTCTTGAACTTATCTCCTGCATTACACTCAGGTTCTTTGTCCGTACTCTTTCAGGCAATATTCGCTTCCAATGTTCAGCATATTCTGATATTTGCAGCCTTATTTTGAAGGACAGAAAATTATGTTAACTTTTTGTATGCATCGATTCATGCGGCTGTGGCTGGTCTTCTGAAAATTCGAGCTTCTGTTTTTCTCCTCCAGCAATTAGCGTTATTAATCATTAAATATATAAGCTTCTTGCTCCTACGGTATTTCCATGTCAAATGTGGTGCATGGTGTCCTGTGTTAATATACAAATATGTTGGTGTATTATGTATGCCAGTGCATGCGTTCTTTGTGGTCATGTTCTTTCGAGCGGTTATTTGAGTCCAAATAGTTGGTACTCTTTCAGTCATAACTGGACTCTGGATAAAGTTTTGCTAAGTTTTTCCTTAAATGATTCCCTTAAATGATTTCTTCAGAATCATAACCATCTTCCAGCTCAAATTCTGGATATTTGCTTGCTAACCGAAACCAAAAGACTGCTAATGTCTGGCAGGTTGATGTGCTTGTTAAATTGTCCCCTTCGCATGCGTGCTTGTGCTGGTATGTATTAGCTAGGGAGCCTTGCAAAGCTAGACTTGTTCTGAGCTTGACCCAACCTATCTCTGCAGGAGATCTTATTCATTTCTGGGGAGCAAAAGATAAGATAAATGGCATCCCTTACGCCAGGAGTGCTTCTAAAGCTCCTTCAGAGCATACACTCCAATGTCAAAGTTCGTGGAGAATATCGATCTGTCCTCCTACAAGTCATTAGCATCGTGCCGGCCTTAAGTGGATCAGAACTGTGGCCTAACCAAGGGTTCTTTGTGAAAGTATCTGATTCCTCTCACTCCACATACGTCTCGCTATCAAAAGAAGACAATGAACTCATTCTGAACAACAAGTTGCAACTAGGCCAGTTCTTTTATGTTGATCGAGCCGAAGCAGGCACACCTGTGCCTATACTAGTCGGGGTAAGACCGATTCCTGGGAGGAATCCCTTTGTGGGAAATCCAAAAGACTTGATGCAAATATTAGAGCCACCTGAAGGGCCTAGTCCATTGCAAGGTGAAGCAATTAGTAGCACCAAATTGAATGAGCAAACAGAAAGAAAAGAGAAAGATGAAACCGTGAAACAGAAGTTTGTTATCAAAGAAGAAAAGGTGGCTGTCGCATCAAGGTACATGCAGGGTGTTTTAGTGTCCCACAAAGTTGGTGAATCCGATTCAAATGGAGGGAAGGCATGTGAAAGTGAGAATGGGGGGTCTGGAAAAAGGGCTGGCTTAGCAAGATGCAAACAGCCAGAGCTTAAAGATCAGGTTTGTATATGGACTCCATTGAGTCCAATCTATCGGTCTTATACAATTTCGAAGGCATCTGCCATAGTTCAAGATGACCTTCAGAGCTCTTAATATGCTACTGGTAAACAAAGGCGTGTTCTTATAAAACTAACGGAATGCCCTTGATGATAACTCCCATCATAAGTTTGTCCTGTTTTTGGGATTTGGAATTAGTCTGATTTGGCCTGAAAATGAATGCAACAGAAGTTAGAATTGTTCCCTTTCTAAAACTTTAGCTTCTAGGTATCCACATAGGCGTACTAGGAAGTACTCTAGGAGTTTATATCAGATGGGGTAACGTGAGAGCTCGGGTGACGCACAACTGAATCTGCCATCTGGCGAAGCTGTATTTCCTTTGTCAAAGTCACTAGTCCTTCTAATTGTTTTCTGATGCCGTGATTTTGAAAACTGAGAAAATAAACAGTTTAATGATGCTAGCATTGCAGACACGTCCATCTACTCCTCCTAGAAGTCGTCCTGAGGCCCTTGCATTGAAGCCAGATGCTCTGATACCCAACATGAGGGATGCCGCTGCACCTCTGAAGAGCATGCCTAAACGTGCTATAAGTAAGCAAGAAAACATGCACGCAAATCTGCCTCCTGTCAATAAAGAAAGGATTTACTCCTCCGAGTCAATGATGTGGGCCTCTCTCCCTCCCAGCCTTTTGAAATCTGGAAAGGTACTCCTTTTTCCTCCTCCACCTGCTGGATTTCACTATGTTTTTGAGCAATTTTAACTGATGTAATTGTCCAGTCCAGGGACGTCTGAGAATTGAACTCATCATGGCTCTTGTCTGTTCGACAGGCTTAAAAGAAACTGTTCTAGCGTTCTGCATAAGTACCAATTCCAAGTAGAGCACTTACCAACAGAAGCATGCTTTTGTTACAAATTATTTGAAAAATGGGGATACACAAAGTATCTGCGAACTTGCATTATTTTGCCTGATAGTTCATTCTCATTTCTGTAGGAGATGCTCAAAAGGAGAAATGTTGCTTCTTTAGTAGCAGCAGAAGCTCAAAAGGAGGCATCAGCAGCTGGCACTTTGATTAAGTGCCTCAGGTAATTGTTGTTATTAAGGAAATACTTTTCGTAAGTTGTTGCATGTTCATCATTAAAATTTTTAGAGACCCTTTCGTTTGCCCAGCATGTTTGTGGATCTCTCCTCGTCTACTGCTGCAGAGGACCCCCATGGTTCGCTTACCAAGTTTTTTACACTCCATCAACTAATCGACCAATTAAACCAGTCGACATTGCTAAGAAATACTGTGCTTCCGTTATCTTCTCATTCTCCCACTACAAAAATCGAGAAACCTAACAACAATGGAGTCACAACTCCTGGAAGAGGTATATTAAAGTCCTCAAAGCCTAATCTTGAGATAACCGTGACTGAGAAACTGGAATGGGCAAAAGGGGATGGTGCTAGAGAGATTAAAGAGATGAGACAAACCCTCTTACAGGAAACAGAATGTTGGTTCTTAAAATTCCTGGAAGGAGTGTTGGACACTGGATTTCGTGCCAGTGCCCCTGAAAGCAAAGGCAAGGATGCTTTTGGACGACGGGCTGAGACAAAGAATAACCATATTGCTGTCACGTTATCACAGCTGAAGCAAGCAAGCGAATGGTTGGATAGATTCAGAGGCAAATTACAATCTCAAAACAGCGGACTCCAATTGGAGACTGTTGATAGACTAAAGCAGAAGGTGTACTCTTCTTTGCTCGTACACGTCGAGTCAGCTGCGACAGCTCTAGAGACCAGATCTGATCGTGGTTAAAATCAGGCAAACTGGATGATGTTGTAAAAGCTTGTCTGCCTGCTTCTGCTTATGTATAAGTTATGACAATCAATGTGGCATTGCTTGATACTCTGAGAATCCAACCAATGTTATTGGTGATTCAGCTAACTCTATCTGATGTTCATTAAATTATTTTCCAATTCTTGAATATATATGTTTGAAGGGTCTCATAATCTAGCAGACATTTTCCTGGTTGCTTTCTCATATGAGCACAAGAAATGACTTTTACTGAATGTATTTTCATGTCATGTAAAGTACTCAAAACATCCTAAAATGAAATACCTTGCTAAAAGGAAATGTTACTTACCTGATAAATTTCCAGCATTTGCTCAATGTTATCATCATTTTGCTGGAGTCAAGATAGGAAAAGAAGCCAAGCTGGAGAGCCAGAGCACATGCATGGTTTTCTGTTCAGATCATCAATTCAAAGATGTGATCAATTTCCGCATGTGCCCTGCTTCTCCAGCATGGCGATAACCTCTCCTCATTTGCCTTCTTCTGCTTGCGGGTCAAGGGCATTCTCTTATGCATCCAAGTTTTGAACTTTAAATACTAACAGAAAGTGACTAAACCAGCTACACCAAGTACACTTTATAGCTCAACATTGAAGAAAAAGGAAGAATAAAGTTATGATTTTCTTTTTTAGTTTCTTTTAGCGAATGAGGGATACATGTGAATAGATATAATACAAATCCATGAGTCGACAATGTTACTTAGGTGTCAGCAGGTGAGTACAGCTTAGAGCTGATAAGCTGACATGGAATCCAGAGTGAAAACTCTGCAAAAATAGTTTTATGGGTGGGTGGGTGGTTGATCTGTGTGCCTTCGCTTATGGAACGAGCTCATGATCATGATCACGTCGTCCTTGGAAAAAAGCAAAAAGCCATTGGCATGCCGAACTACCCGAAGTTGGGTGTAATCACTGTTGAGAGTGCCCCTGACAAACTTTTAGGTGCCTTCGGAGCACCACATTTCTATCCACTCAAGCGGATCACTATGTGTCAAGTTTCACAAATTTTTTTTTCCTTTCAAAGAGATGATACTTTTCGCACGATGATTAGCCTGGGCCAAGGTGACGTGTGACGGATCATGGTTTTGACATGTTCGATCCCGATATTGGTGAGTTGAGGATCCAATCAGATTCGAGCAATAGCATGTGGTGGCAAAAGAGGAGCTAATAGTTTTGAGTTAGATTTCGAGTGGGTAGGAGACAATTTTTTGGGTACACTAATGCATCCACTTAAGTGAATGCTTTTTTATGAGTATGACTTCAAAGTACGAGTTGTATGAAAATTATGACGTTATTTCTTCCTATTTATCAACTTCTCCCTTTGGTTATGACAAGAAAAGGAAACATCTCGGGCACAATGAGAGCAGCATACATAAATTTTTCTTTCTTAATTGAAAATTTTGTTTGCATCTGAATAATCCTTTTAGTTTTTTAACAAAGACGAAAAAAAGCCATACAATTTCAAGGGAGAATTACCCAAAAAGTCTTAAATTTATTATAATTATGTCATTTTAATCATAAACTTTTTTTAAGCCAATTTAGCACTAAACCTTTTGCAATTATGCCGAATTTGGTCGGCCATCTGAGACGCTAACCAACGCTTTGGCCAACGTTGATGTAAACAATCTTAGATAATATTTTATTTTTCTCAAAATTTTTATATATTTTATTTATTTATTTCTTTTTCTTTTTCTCTTCTTCCTTCATTTCCTTTTTTCCCCTACACTGGGTGAGGGCCATGAGCCTCACCGGCCATCGTGGGAGGGAAAGAAGGAAAAGAATGAAGAAAAGGAAAAAAAGGGAAAAAGAAAAAAAAAAAGAAAAAAAAAGTTCCAAAAAATAAAATATTATTGAAGATTGTCCACGTTAGTATCGACCAAACATTTACATGAGTGTCGACCAACCGAATTTGGCTGAATGGACTAAATTGGTATAATTACAAAAGGTTTATGATTAAATTGACAAAAAAGAAAAGAAAAAGAGTTTAGGACTAAATTGTCATAATCATAATAGGTTTATGACTTTTTTAGTAAATTTCTCCAATTTCAAAGTTCCTATCTATATCATTCTTCATTTAGGCCTCTAGTACTCCATGAAATTGAACGGTCAAGATGTATTTTTCATTCTATCAAGGAAAAATGATAAAAATGATCCTTAAATTTTGGCTAAATATGCAACATGACCTCTTAATATTTAATTTGTTTAATATGATCCCTGAACTTTACTTTAAAATGTCTTATGGTGTTTAATGTGATCCATGAACTTTTGGTTCATGTTCAATTTCGTCCATCAATTATATGAAAATATTTAATATTATTCCTAAACATGTATTAGTAGAAGGGTAATATTGAACACTTTAATATAGTTTAGAGACTAAATTGAATATGTATCAAAAGTCCATGAATCACATTGAATAAATTCAGAAATCACATTAAATAAATTAAAATTTTAAAGACTACATTGCGTATTAGGCCAAAGTACATGGACTATTTATATTATTATCCCTTCTATCAAATGAGCAGAAGATGCCTTAATCAAATTGTCTCCTATCTTTTACCTTAAAACAATATTTCCTAAAACCGAAGATATGATTTCAGTTAAGATAAAAATAAGATCATCATCATAATTGTGGAATTGTCTACGTTAGGTATTATACAGACCAACATTTTAAGATTAATTCTAATGCCTTCTCATTAAGTCCGAAAGTTTCGTACAGATTAGCTTTGATTGAGTATGATGTGAATGTATCATTTAAGATGTATTCAAAAGAAATCTTATTAGAGGGAGATTTGATTGTACATTATCGAATTATAGTGAGAATTATCGTGTCCACATGAACGCATCATAATAAATGTTAATTTAAGTGCATATGAAATGAACAGAAGCAAATATGAAGTAAATGGAAGCAAATAGTATGGTTAGATGATTAAATAGAGTACAATTCTATAAGCTAATAAAAGATATATAAGTGGCTTAATTTAGAACAAAAAAAAAAGCTGGGAAGAAAACAGAAGACTAACGTCTCTTTTATTAGAGGGTCAATTCCATAAAAAAGCATGAACTTTATGTGTTATCCCAAATCTGGCCCAAACTTTATTTTGTCTAAAAAAAGACGAACTTTAGGGGTTGTCCCAAATCTGGCAGAACTTTATTTTGTCTAAAAAAAAGCACGAACTTTAGGTGTTGTCCCAAATCTAACCCCAACTTTAATTGAGACAAAATAAATTAATTCTATTACAAATAGGCTTTACATCTCTATTTAACTATAAGATGCACACGCTTTTAATATTCTCGCTTTAAGGTAATGTAATCTTCTATTTTCAACCCAACTTCTGGCGTTGCAAACAGTTTACCAATTGTTAATTGATCTAATGGCCCTAGCTATGTGTCTTGTCCCTTGGAACTGAAGCCGTTGAATTATTTTTCCCATGAGAATCATCTGTAAAATTCACCTCATTGGAAGACAAACTTAAATTTAACACTTTCTCCAAACACTCGAATGCGCAGCATTATTTTCTTGTGTTGGATATTATTCGACGTGGAAATGCCATGTCGGATAACTGTGGAATGAGGGTTAATGGATGGCCAGATTTGGGACACATATGAAAATTTGTGCATTTTTTTAGACAAAATAAATTTTGCCGATTTGGGACAATACTTAAAGCTCGTCTTTTTTTAGACAAAATAAAGTTGGGTGATTTAGGATAACACCTAAAGTTCGTGCTTTTTTTTTGAGACAAAATAAAGTTCGGGCCAAATTTGGGATAACACCTAAAATTCGTGCTTTTTTATGGAATTAGCCATTTTATTAGACTAAAAAGAAGAAAAATAAAGAGGGAAAGTGAAAAATAACGCCCAAAGAAATCGCGGAAAATCTTATGTTTGCCAGGAAAAGAAAAAGGAAGAGATGTAATTTTGGAAACAAATGAAAAACGAACAAAACCACAAAAGGAAAAAAAAAAAAGTAAAATTTATAACGGAGGAATTAGCTCGTTTCTCTCTATTTTTTTCTTTTTTTATTTAGAAAAGGTTTATATTTTCTCCTTTTTTTTTTTTTTTTTTTCCATTTAGAGAACGACGGTTTTGTGGAGGCATTTTTCATTAATTAGCCAATTTTTGCTGCTTCTTGAGTGTCCTCTCCTGGTTCAAAAACCTAGAGAGAGAAAGAAGAAGAGAGAGAGAGAGAGACGGAGACCGCAGGAAATTCATCGACGAGAGCCGCTCGTCTCCGATCCGCCGCCGCGCGATCGCCGATCGATCCGGCCGGAGCCGTGCGGAGATCGGTAGGGTAGATTGCCGAATCGGGGCTGGACCTCGCGACCCGCGATCGGGATTCGGCACGGAGGTCCTGCGCGCGATCGGATCTGGTGGGATCGATTTCGAAGGGCGTAGAAGGAGAAGAAGCAGGAGGAGGAGGAGGAGGAGGAGAAGGAGGAGAATGGTGAAGCTCACGATGATCGCCCGCGTCACCGACGGCCTCCCGCTCGCGGAGGGGCTCGACGACGGCCGCGACGTGAAGGACGCCGAGTTCTACAAGCAGCAAGTCAAGGCGCTGTTCAAGAACCTCTCCAAGGGCCAGAACGAGCCCTCCAGAATGTCGGTCGAAACCGGCCCTTACTACTTCCAGTATCCTTTGTTCAAATTCCTGTCTTCTTTTCTTGTTGTTGTTGTGTTTTTGGGCATTGATCTCTTGAGTTCCAAGCGGGAGGATTTTTCGCGATTCGCCTTAACCCAAGGTCTCAGCTACATCATTGAAGGGCGTGTCTGTTACTTGACCATGTGCGATCGATCTTACCCCAAGAAGCTCGCGTTTCAGTACCTGGAGGACCTCAAGAATGAATTCGGGCGCGTGAATGGGGCGCAGATCGAAACCGCGGCTCGGCCGTACGCCTTCATCAAATTCGGTAATCCTCTCGTTTCCCGTGGAATTGAAGTCGCAGGCTTGATTCACTTGTCATGCATTGCTCATACCACGCCATGCTGCGCTTTGATTTTTGCTTTTTGGTTTTCTCTTTTTCTGTCGAAAGATACGTTTATACAGAAAACAAAGAAACTTTATCAGGACACTCGTACCCAGAGGAACATTTCGAAGTTGAATGATGAACTCTATGAGGTCCACCAGATTATGACCCGCAATGTCCAAGAGGTACTTGGCGTTGGCGAAAAATTGGACCGTAAGTTTCCATCGTAAAATCCTCTCCATTACTCTTTGATGCATGCTTTTGGTTTCAAAAGTTTGTACTTTGAACTGATGCATCGCATTCTAGCATGTAATTACTCGTTTGCCAGCTGATAAGACAGACACATCTGGCAGCGAATTTTAGTGCTCTCTTCTTTCTATCATGTGAGTTTGACATGGGATCTTGCTGAATCTTCATTGAAAGGGGTCAATTCCAAATTAATCATGCATGCCTAGTTGAGGGCCTTTACTGGAAGTTTGTTGTGAAAGAGAGTAGCTTAGGCCGGAAGTCTCTATGAACCTGCCTCTTAGTCCACACTTTGTAGTTGATATATGTGTGGTGAAACAATGAATGCTGATTTCCATGCTATCATGCTTTAGCAGTATGCTTTGCAGCTGCTGTGTTGTGGGCAGTTCAACTGCCTCTCTTTCTGCAACACTTTTTTCTCTTGATTGACTTGTCTGACAACTTCACTTGTAGTTCCACACTTGGGAGCACCCATTAGAATGCATTTCATTCTCATAAGTCTGGAGATATCTCATGTATATAAATGTAAGATTTTTTACCAAATTTTTTGCAGAGGTCAGTGAAATGTCTAGTCGGTTAACATCAGAATCTCGCATATATGCCGACAAGGCCAGAGACTTGAATCGACAGGTGATCTTATTTGTTGACGTTGGAATTTTCTATATGTGTTGATGCATTTGACTGATTTTGTTACATCCTACTAGATTACTTGCTATTGGTCGGATTGCAATCAAGGTTGTTTTTTATTTGAATTCCTGTGAGCATTTGCATACGAAGATGTTGTATTGATTAAGTCAAGTGACTTAACAAAAAAGCAAGTGGCAGTTTTCATTTCAGTTTTATCAATGATAGGTTTGCATTTTTTTGGACTGAACAATTTCATGCTTGTTCTCTTATTTAGGATATTTTGTTGATAGATTCATCCAACTCCATGTGGTATTCCATTGCTTTGTGCCCAATTGCTGTTATGTCAATTTTTTAATTAAACAAATGATAGATCTATTGCTGAATTCTACCACTTTTATGCAGGCACTAATTCGAAAATGGGCCCCAGTTGCCATTGTTCTGGGAGTGGTCTTCCTTCTCTTCTGGGTCAAATCAAAGATATGGTGATGTGACTGCCTTGCCTGTACTTCTGTTCTACTGCAGTGGGCTGCTGGGTTGCTGAGAGATTCATTCTCAACGATTTTAAATGGGGCACGGGATTTTCACAGAGAATCATATGCGTTCAAAAGTTAGTGTAGTTCTTCTAATTGCATTTTGTATTGGATGCTTCATTCCTTATGCAGTTGTGGCAATAGATTTGCCATGTTAAGTAGTGAATAGAGAACCCTCCCTTAAGACAGGAGCAACATCAATATCTTATTGTCGACAAACTAGCAGAGTGTTTTCCGTACAGGAGGCTGCGTATAACTTTTGTTCATCAATACCTATAATCATCTCTTATAGTACTGTTGTCTATAGCTTTATCATATTAAGATTATGTTAGGTTTCATGCCCCTTTTTTATCCCACCCTCTTTGTTTTGGTACGTTCTTTCTTTTGTTCTTACGTCGAC
The DNA here is from genome assembly GCF_016545825.1 of Eucalyptus grandis. Classification (NCBI taxonomy): domain Eukaryota; kingdom Viridiplantae; phylum Streptophyta; class Magnoliopsida; order Myrtales; family Myrtaceae; genus Eucalyptus; species Eucalyptus grandis. Next base: position 35,465,172 of record NC_052617.1, on the reverse strand, counting down.
ATGAGATTAGCCACGAACAAGATGTTTTCGTGCAGCACTGATTAGAGTTCCAGCTGATGAATTTCAATTGTCTACTCTCTTGTTGCTTATGTATTGGATTCTGTTGGGCTCCTCTTTCTTAAGAAAACGCATCTTTTAGATTGTTTTGTTTTGTGAATGGTACTCAAATATCGAAAATTTTGGCGAAGATGAAGATTGAAGTTCCATATACATAATATTGTTTCCTATTTGACACTTTCGTGTTGTTATTTGCGTATGGATCAGAAGGCGTAAGCTGGCAGTTTTAGGTTTGCAATCAAGTTCGCACGAAAGACTTCATTTTTCGTTGATCATCATGATTTTTTTTTTTTTTTTTTTTTGTCTAATCTTATCCTATATCTATTAACAAGCCATTGTGTGTGTTGTGTGCTATGTCCTGATTGCGAAACTTTACTCTATTTATGCATCCTTACCTCAACTCCCCAAGAAGGTAGGGAATCGAACTCCCTATCTCACTCCTTCCCAATGCCTAGTGTGCACCCTCGTTCCCATCGCCTTGTTCACCATGACGACTCTCCAAGAAATTTTTCTACTTATGCAAGAGTTTTCCATTGAATTTGTTTGGTGGAAATAGTAAATGAAGACCGACTATCTTCTTCCTTCGACACTGGAAATTATTTCTCTGAGCCTCAGAATTGTCTCTAGCTTCGCCTACTGCATCAAATTCTTCCTCGACCGTTCTGTCAAAGTAGGCTTTGCATGTGTATTTTGATGCTGTGATTGATGAGAAATCGCATTGATCAGGAGTAAATCATATTAACAACAATCAACGCACTTCTCAAGTTAGATTATGCGTCCCGACTGTATCTTTTCTGCTGGAAATTTGTTTACCTTGCTTCGCTGGAGTACTCTTATGGAGTTGCGTTTGATGTACTAATTTGTGGAGCTCGATTTTCTCTGTACTTTGTACCGAGCAAGTTGGAGCTCATGCAAGAAACTTGAGCACGCGTTGCTCTAGAAGGAGCAAAGGAGAACTGATTTTTACCTGCACAAAGAAATGTAAGGTAGAGACAGTATGTAATACAGGAAAGTGGGTCAAATTTTCCTCCCCCAACGCATGGATCATGCTAATTTACCTCAGATTCTAAGATTGTTCCAGCCTTACCTTAGTGTGAAACGACCAAAATTACTCACAAATTGAGTGTGAAAGGTTTAACTTTGCCGGAATTCTTTTTATTAGGGCTTGTTTAGTAATTATTCTACTTATGAGAATAATTTTTGTTTAGAAATGATTTTTTTTTATTATGTTTCCTGGACAAGTTTCTGAGTATTTGAAAACATTTGATATCTATCTAAAATTTCTATTTTTAAGATAGAAATGCATTTGGTAAGATTTCAAATTCTTTTTATAATTTATAATTTTATTATTATTTTTTTTTTTTTCTTCTCCTTCTTCCTCTTTGGTTGGTTGCCGGCAATAGGCTTGATGAGGCCGATAGCCTCGTCGGAGCATCATTGACCCTCAGTGAGGCCGAGCCTCGTTAATTGAGCTTGCCCGGTAGCTAGGCGAGGCTTGGTCTCACTAAGGTCAAGCCGATGACCGGCCAAAGAGGAAAAAGGGGAATAAGAAAAGAGGGAGAAAAAAAGAAAATAGACTTGATTCTAGAGTTGTTATTGAGAATAAAAAAATATTTTTTTTTTTTAATTTCTTGATTTTGTTTCAAATCTATTCCTACGAACAAATTTGTTTCGTGGAGCAAATAGTGGTGCAAATAATAACAATTTCTATTAAAAAATAGTTTTTTTTGTACTCCCTAGAATAATTTCTAAGTAAAATAACTTACTTGGTAACTATATAAAATTTATATTTCCGAATAGAAAAAGAATAAGAATGAGTTTAGTTTGTTCCACAAAAAGAATAAGAATGTGTTTGACTACTGCCCACCATCGTTGACCGCTGACAGTTGGTGGGTGGCGGCCGCTATTGATGACGGTTGGCAGTCAGTGGCTGCTGTGACGGCCTAGGCGGTGATGTGCGGAGATGAGGGATGGTGGTGCGTCTATGCCTCAGGGACATGCGCAAGGAGATGGTGTGTCTCTTGTCCCACATTGCCTAGAGAGGGAGTTCTAGGTTGCCTTATAAGGCAATGGCCTCTTTAATTGTACACACACATTTTCTTGGAGTAGTATAGGGGCGGCATCAAGCCGTGATGGCTGATGTCGTGAGGAGCAAGAAGAAAAGGAAAAGTTACTTTTTTCTACTTCTTATATCTCGTTCTAAATTTATTTCCTAGATATAGATATATATATATATATATTATTTTATTTCGAAGAATAGAAAAATTAATTTACGTTACTAAATAAATTTCCGTTCTTTTTCTTTTTCGGGAGCAAAAGAACAAAAGAATAGAGGAACAAAAAAGTTTTCATATGCTAAATAGATTATCAAACGGATTTTTATTCTTTTATTTATTTATTTCGGGAGTGAAAGAATAGAATCAAGTACTATAAAAGAAAAATTAATTTACGTTACAAAATAGATTTCTGTTCTTTTTATTTTTCAGGAGCAAAAGAACAAAGAATAGAGGAACAAAAAGGTTTTCATATCCTAAATATATTATTAAACGGATTTTTATTATTTTTTAATTTCAGGAGGAGTGAAAGAATAGAATCAAGTATTATAAAATAGGCTCTTTGCCTTTATACTACTGTCGACCATGTAAAACGCACGTGATGAATGATGATAAACAGAGTTCCATTCTCGCACACTGCTAGCATTTCGTGTGGGACGAAATGAAGCAAATCTGGTAAATGAAAGGGGAGGGGGCAAATTCGTCATTTCACCCATTGGAAGAAGTGACTGGGGGCATTTCAATTTTAAACGATCTGACCGTTTGGCCTGACGAAAGGAAGGACTCGAGAAAATAAACGCTATAAATTCTGAAATTGGACAAAAAGCAAACAGCACCCGAGAGAAAAAAAGTTCAGGCTCATCATCATCCATGGCGACCTCAGAGCTGCACGCGGCGTCCACGGGATACCAAATCTCAGATACCGACGAAGAGGACGAAGCGTGTTGCAGCGATTCCGACTCGGACTATGACCCGGACGATTCGGACGACGACGGCGACGGCGATCGGGACGGCGGCGGCGGCGGCGTTCCGGACGACGCTCACTCCCAGTTCTCGGAGCTCTCGATCAAGAACACGGCGAAATCGCGGTCAGTTTTCTCATTCGAAACCTCTCGGGTGCTGCGGTTTTGAATGGATTGCGGCGACTTTCATCGTCGCGGATTGGGAATTTGCAGGACGCGAAAGGACGTCGATCGGAGTGATGATGCTGCGCAGCCTCGGCTCAGGCGAGCTTTATGGAGATTGATGAGAAAGAGGACGAGAGCGCAGAGACGGTTCTGTCGCTCGTACACGGTGAGCTGAATAGTTGCAGGTTTCGACTTCGTTTTCGTGTTTTCCGATTTGGATTGGCTTCTGGATGATGCCTCATTTGCAAAATCGACTTTTTTTTTTTTTTTTTTTTTCGATTCGAGCGCTCTTAAGCTGGATTGTGTTTTGCTCTTTTTTGCCTTTTGTTGTAGCTGGGCAACTTGAGAAACTGAAAGTGGAGCAGTGCAAAGCTTATCTGAGGAAGAATGGTTTGAGGCTGACGGGCAACAAGGAGACACTCATTCAGCGGATCAAGGAACATATAGAGTAATTTCGCCCTCTTAGTTAAGAAAATATGTTGTCGCATGTGGAACTTCATGAATTTCTTTTAGTGATGATTGCATAATGATGTTGTAGGATCTTCACTGGTAAGGGGGAGGAGAAGTATCCGGTGTCTAGTTTTGTATTGAGGTGCAAAGGTGAAGCTCTATCTTTAGGCCAATGCACCTGAATTACAAATTCCTGGGTAAAAATAGCATGAGCTTATAAATTGTTTTAATTACAGATAATCTAGGTATGGTTCATAGCTTATGTCATATACATAGCACCAACCGAAAAACTGTCTTCCTGATCCCCATCATACACATTCCTTGTGAACCTGTGAGAGTATGAATATCAAGAAATGTTCCTTTAATGTGCTGCTTATCACCTAATATTTTACTTCTTGGGTTGGTTAATCATAAAAAGATAGCAGCTCCGGGTGTGTGGGTGGATGATGCTACAAAGTAACTTTCTTTCTATTTGTGTCATATCCGGACTGATAAAGGGGTTTTATGCAGGTGATGCATGCACAGGCGATGTTGTCATGTTCGAACAGAATGTCTATGAACTGTAATCTCTCTGTCCTAGCAACTCATACGGAAGTGTCCATTAGGATTGTGCACAGTTGGTGCTAGAAGTTGTAGAAGCTTTAATTTCAACTACTATTTATTTGAATACTCTAGTTTAAATAAGATACTGATGTTTTGTTTTGTTTGTTTTTTTCCCCGTTTGTTTTTAATGCGGTTCATAATTTTAGTCTTTATGTATCTGAAATGCTTCAAAGTCATTGAATGACCTGTTATTCTATCTTAACCTATGTCTTAAACAGAATGTAAACAGTCCTCATATAATAAAACTTTTCTGGATAAAAAATTCTAGTAAGTGCGAGCTCCATGATTGTGGATAGTAATGATTCTGGTTTACCCTGGTGTTACATTGAAATCAGCGAATGTCTGTTTAATCGCAAGTATGGATGTTTTAGGTTTAATAGCCAATATGGATAATTCCTGAATTTCGTGATCCGTCTAATTCAACCATCCCATCGTTGGTTACTCTAAACCTTACATTTGCTGTGTATCAAGCAAAAGGGACTTTGTAACTTCTTGCTATGGCATCTTTTCCGCTTTTGTGATTATGACATGCCTGGTGAAAACTTGAAACAATATATGTGTGTATGTATATTCTTTTAATTTCAAAGTCTACCTTGACATAGTTTTGCCCTCAAACCCATTGCAACAGGACAAATAACAAGAGACGCGCTCTATTAGCTTTATCCCTCTTATTTTCGTGAAACTTCATCTTTTCTATGAGATTCCTCTTGAAAAGTTATGCATAATCAAAACAGATACTGCCCAAAAAAGTTGTTGTAGATCTTTGGCTCAAGTTGAATAATCTTACAAAATTGAGCAGGTATTTCCATATTGGTGAATTGAAAAGATGATCTGCCAAATTTGTCTATTTTATGTTTCAGTTTGCTTCAGTGGAAATACTTGTATGGTTTGTACCCTCTATTTTGTTCCTCAGTTATTGACTTATTACTGGCACTTCCATTTTCAGATTTAACATAGCATCTCGGAGTGCCAGTGGTCCTCCATGTGGAAAGAGAATTGTAGCAGGCCGTATTGTCAAAGAAAGCTACGGTGCTGCTAAACAACAGCATACTTTCACTGTGAGTTTCTGCACACAAGGCGTCATGTAGAATTTCAGCGAACTCAAGCTTTTCCACTTGACTTTTGATTAAGATTAATCGTAACATTGTAGACTGCTAAAAAGGAAATTAACTACCCGATATGTTATGATGGTTTGATCCCAGTGCAATGGGATCTTGCCATTAGGTTTTAACTTCATAACCCTACCAGATTTGACTCAGAAAGTTGATGACTTGCTCAACATGTCGACAGATCAAAGGACGTTAGAAAGTTCTCATCTCACTCGAGAATCAACATAGACTATTGATTTATATAGTGAATCTATTTGTCTGCACTAAGCATTTCGTTTCTCTACAGAAATCATTCTTCAATGTGAAATCATTGGCTGTGTATTTCTTGCATTAATTTGTCTTTCATTTGTTCCATTCACTAAATCATCTCGAGGACTGTAGGCTTTTGTGGAAGGTTTTTTTATTTTTCAATTAGTTTTTTATATGCCAAAGTATGAGATTAGTTCTTTCTCTTTCATTTCCTTTTTGTATCGTTTAAAAGGTTTTGGACTCATTGATCAGATAGAGGTTCTCTGGAGCAAAGGAGAGAAACCACTCCCTCCCCTTCATCCTCTGCTTATCAAGGGCCGAAATCTTTACCGTTACAACACCATGAGACAGGTCCGAACCATATGGGAGATTTCTCTGATTGCATGCCGATAATGTAAGGATTCAGGCATAATAACACTGGTGTCAATTTCAGAGATGGGAAGATGAAGGAGAGAGGGCCAAAGCATTGATGGAAAAGCATGCAAGGGGCTCATTAGCAAGGTCTGATAGAGAAGCACGACTCCAAGACAAGGAAAGGAGGAAACTTAAGAAGGAAAGCAGGTACGGATCTTTTTCTCTAGATTATGGCCAGATAATCCTGGGTAAGTCCTGGATACCATTGCGGTAACACCATAGTAAATGATTCTCAGGTTGAGTGTGGTCTAGAAAAATCAGTACACAACTTTTGCTGCACTGTTGCTCTGATATGTTGGATCTCAAAAGTATTTTACTTTTATGCTGCCCCAGGACTTCCAGAAAACAGAACATTAAGAAGAACGGGGCTCAGAAAATATCAATCTCAACCTCAAAAACAGGTAATGAAGTGGCGCAATTAAGAGGATCATCTATTGCCGGTATTGGCCAGCCAATAGTTCGGCCTATACAGATGAATTCAACAGAAAACCATCGTAGCAGAGACCAGTTTCAAGAGAAACGTGGGGACCCTCAGAACCGGGGGAAAAGTTTGAGCTTTATGAATACAACTAAACATGAACTTTCTCATTCTCGGAACGATGCTAATTTGGGTAATCAGAGACCTAATCATAATTTTTCAAATATAAATGGAGCAGTGCAAGTACCGCACTGGGTTCATGAGAGGCAGCCATTGGCAATTGTGAATCAGCATCCAAGGAACTTCATGGGAGGGCAGAGCAAGGCCGCAGGAAGCCACAACGTTGCCGCTATTTTGAGCAAGGAAGATGCTATTTTGGGGACAAGTGCAAGTTTTTGCATGAGCATGGAGAACGTGGGCAAAGGTTTTAGGGGAGAAGAGGGAAATTATTTTTTGGTTTCCAAGCCGACTTGGAAAATGTAGAGCAGTTCGGATTTTGTGAATCAGTTTGCCATTCAAGCACATTCTCTGCAGCAAATCGGGGATTTGTTCTCCATTTTTAGCAGGTCTATCTACTAAACTGGTGTTTATCCCAAATCCTGATAAATGAAAAGTGAATCGTGGGAGTGGCAAATCCTGGACTAGTTGAAGACCATTGCCTCAATTATGAAATTCTTCTTCAAAAATGTTGGCTAGGATACTTTTTATCATGTGCAAGACCTTTAAAGTGTGGCTTACCGGAAACTATTAGATCCAAAGTGTGGCTTTAAAGTGTGGCTCTAAATGTTGGCTAGGATACCTTTTATTATATGCAAGACCTTATCTGGATTAGCAAACATACTCTTACGTTCCAACTTTGTCCCAGTGGAGAATCATTTCCCAGCTGAAGGGAATGACCAAAGCATGCTTATTCAGGATCTGCATGAATCATGTGGGCATAAGCCCGAAGTGCCAATTATCAAGAAATTATCGACTTAGATCAAGCTTGGATCTTATACAACTTTTGGTGGAAGATTTTTTTTTTCTTTTATCTATTCTTTCGAGCCACTGCCAAGAAATTAAAAGAAGTCCACCCGTTCATATATCTGAAATTTTTCTTGTGACTATTTGCCACACCCAAATCCCCAAGAAGAAAAGGAGGCTCTAGTCCTATTAACGAGTTGCGAATAGCAACTTCTTCAAGACATTAATTCGAAAGCAATAGACAGGCAAAGAGGCAGAATTTTTTTCTAAAGCTGACAATTAGAACAACAAATGCTAAAATAAGGCATCAAGGATCTTGGTCGACCCACAGATCGCACTGCGAGGGGTGATTTTTCCCCTTTTGCAGCATTTTGATCCAAGAGCCTATAATTACAAAAGACCCACCGAATAAAAAAAAAATGAATAGTGGTTGAAAAAATTGTGCACTCATGAGGCAAAGAATAAAAGTCTTTTCATGTTGAGATAACCAGTAGCATAAAAAGCAATCCATCTTTTGTCCACCTCCAAGTTGAGCATAGACCGAGTCTTCTGGAAATTGTCTATACCTTCTCAAGTTCACAGTTGATTTTATCCAATTGATCCTTCAAGTCTTTCCTCCACCCTTGGATCAGTCTCTCCTGTTTCTTGATGAGCTCGGTCTTTATTTTTAGTTCTTCCTCCATCATTACTATCTCCTGTTTCCATAGGGAATTAAGTTTGCAAATGCCATCAATTATCTCCAAACATTATAAATAAAAAAAAACTGTTGTCCTAGCTATTTCATTAGCATTACCTTCATAAGCTTTTCAGCCTCGGTTGGCTGATCCTCACGCTGAAGACTGATAAAGTAAACTTGAAGTTTTTTGGCAGCCTCCATAAAATCTCTAGCATGCCTCTCGACATCAACTAAAACAGTAGAAGTCCTTTCTCAGTAATCAGGTTTTCACAACATAGCCAGCTAAGAGTTTTGGGGGAGGGTTGGGTTGGGTGGGGAAGTGAGGGAGAAGCAATTGCGTTCAGGGATAGGCAACCAAAATTATAATTTTCTTTAAAAAATAGCTAGCAGAACACCTTTGTTTAGCAGGGCTTTTTGTTTGCTGAAGCACGAGTGATGAATGAGAGACAAACTAGAAATGCTTACACATATCTTATTCTCTTTTTGATAACAAATGCTACTTTACTAATATGAAATCTGAACAGTTAAAATTACACAAACAGAGACATATTCTCAGCCTACTGCTACTATACATGTGGGGCAAGTTAACAAATCAAACAACTGAACTTAGAATATATTAGCATGCTAAGGCATATCCAATGTGCGTGATATCGGACAAGCAACAACTCAGACATAACGTAGATCTAAAATGCTGACAAAAACACAAAAAAGCTTATTCAGCCCAGAAAGTCTAGAGATATCATGATCACTTTTTGGTTTCCTAGTGGCACCAAACAAACACTCCATTACAAGTTGAGTGAACTGTCCCTTTTGTATCAAAAGAAAAAACATTCTGAGAATGCTGTCCTGCAACCAGATGTTAAGGATCTTTCATTCCTCAAGCTTCCTCCAGGAACGACTCAAACAAGAACACTTCCCACATACTGGCTAATATTACCCAGTGCATTCCCCACAAGACTTGCGATAACTCAATTGTCCTCTGTAAGAGGTCAAGTTCCTTCAACAGATTGTCTCAAACAATACAACTACAGGGAAACTCGCAGCTTATATATATGATTTTATAGTTTGAAACACTAGAAAGGCAACTTATTAAAACTACTTTTGAGTTCAATTGCAAGGGAAAGCCTAAAACATATGCTCTTCTGGTTTAGAATCCAGATAACCAGCTCCATCATGATATGGTCTAAATAAAACTTCATAGGTTTACAGGAGATCGCATGTGCAGGTCCTAGCTCAGTATGATTGATAAGTGATCTGTTGTTCTCTCCTCTCAGGGCTAATGATGTTAGCACGGTGGAAAAGAAACTACCATGTCCCCTTCTGCCTACCCGCATCCACCACTTCAGATGGATACATAGCTATGTATTGTGCTGGTTATTTGACTGACATATGGGATTCTCAAAACACTTATGATAATCACTTCTTTATCTGATTATACACAGTTTCCATCAACTGAACTACTTTAAATGCAGAGATTCCTCTTAGGCCTAACTGAGATGCACTTTTGGGGAACCATCAACTAGAATCCTAATCAATAACAAGCTAATCCTTATCCTACTCAGTGAGTCAGAACTAGATATGTAATCACAACTAAATTTTCACAAGAACCATGTTTAACTGCACTTATCAACTAGTAATAACTCACATTATGGGAAATTGCAGATGAACAATATTACTGATGAAAGGCTTCAAAAGGAGGGAATAACAACATAAGAACATAAACGAATGAAATCATTTTCCATCAAGCAATGACAACAGCCAAAATATGAATAGTCCTGGTTTGGTAATGCATATGGAGCAATCTCAAGTAGCAGAAAGAAGATGATAGCACACCAAGCATTCCCCACCCCGGGGAAAAGATTGGATAAGAGATTAAGCAATGACAAACTTTGATGTGAAGGATGCTGGGAGCGGTCTATAGCTTGAAGCTCTCTTGCTGGCAGGCATGGTAGCAAAGCTTCCTCCAGTGCAGTAACACAAGCCAGCATATCTTCCTTCGGATGCTTCGGAGATTGCAGGTGGGGATCAACTTGATGCTGCTGATCGAGGGCTTGTCTCTCAGACATTTAATTTCCTAAATGTTAAAGTGAAGAGAGTCATAAATATGGACTTCTTGGAGTATGAGGAGAAAATTTCAATGAAACTTTCCAATGAAGTAGGAGGTCGACCGTAGTAAGGATCACAAAGATTTCCGGCATATTTTTAGCTAATTCGGTCCTGCATATCAAAATCTCAGAATAAAAGCTAATTGTATAACCCGGATTGATGGCTTATTAAAGCACTCATTTGGATATCCAGCTAGATATTTTCACAGAAAAAAATGTGGTTTTTTGTTCCAAAGAAGTGCTAACTTTTAAAACAATCAGACTAACCATTCTTCCCTGATTCAACACAAATATCAAGGGATGCCTCTTATGTAAGCAGCTTTGTCCTTGTCCAACATTAGTGGACCTTCCCATACAGAGACCAAACATTAAAACAAAACCAAGAAAAGAGGAAAGAGATATTTTAGAGTAAATTAACTTCAGCATGAATATGTTTTCACATCAATTAGCTGGTGCAGGCAACCCAGAAAATCTCTTTTATCAACCCTGTATACTATATCTGCCCATTTAAATCAAGGTTTAAGGGATTTTAATACTTGAACTGCACATTAGACCTTCCCACCCATTTTTTTACCAATGACATTTTCCTTATGTTTTCCCTCAAGTCACCATAAATAACACTCTTGATCACTGGTAAATTTTTTTGACAAAAGCCTAAAAGTGTTCTTTTCCAAGTTGTGAAAATGGAAAAGGAACAATCGTTTTCATGGACACAAAATCTTTCATAACATTGAAAACTCTCCAAATCTGAGGGTCCAATTCGGAAACAGTTCACGTACTAATACATTCAGCAATTCACAATCACAAAGAGGTGTAACAATTTAGTCGCTCATCATATCAATTCGACATCGCCTCTCACAGCTAACTCGGCTTGCCTTCTCGTCTGTGCCACCAAGTACAGGGCAAGACCATGATACACCTAATTCAAAACATTAAAAAAATCTCAATATCTGGCAAACCTCACGCGAGACACACTCCATCCAATCCTCAGAAGAGTTCACCCGTCCAAAATCAAAGTAATGGAAACGGAACCACAGCACCCTGGGAGACTCAACAACACTGCAAGTTTGGTTAATGTATAAATGGAACAACAGTCAACGGGAACCGAAGTAAAACGGAATTAACATAATTCAGAAAAACGAAGCATTCAAATCAGGAACACCGCGCAGCTGACTAGTCAACTCCGTTGTCTCCGTGAATTAACCAAATTGGAGAACATGGGCAAGCATAAAAATCGCGACTTGATAGATACTGAATAAAAAAGAACGAACTTGAAGTGCGACGAAGACAATACCTCGGATGGGTCTTCTTCAAGCTTGAAAAATGTGAAGAAATTCGCAGACTTTCAAGCTCCAACGCAGAAAAAGACGAGGGATTGTACGCGAGACCGGCTCAATCGCAGGCGAAGACGCAGTCGGCAAGATTGGATTGTATCGAAGAGGGGTGTTCCTGTGTGAGGCGAACAGAGAAAGAAGAGAGAGAGAGAGGCGCGCTCAACTGCAAGCGAAGATGCAGGAGGCAGAAGAGGGGGTGTTCTTACGAACGGAGGGGTGCTCCTGCGTACTTTGTAAAAATTCCTCCTTTATTTATTTATTTATTTATTTATTTGCTTTACACGAACATATATATACACTATACTTTTATTTTTAAATATTAAAAGGAAAATCCTAAGTATGATTTAAAAAAAAAATAAAAATCCTACCAACAAGTTCATAACCACTATTTGTTTTTTTGTGCACATCTTTACTTTAAAAAAAAAAAGATTACGAACTCTAATGGATGATGAATTTCACGTATAACTTCATTAATTGCAATTAATACACATTAATCTTTACGATTATAATTAAGGCTGCATTTGATGGGTTAAGTAAAACTTTGGATACTTTTATTTTATTTGGTGTCTAGAGTGATGCGAAATCCTAATATGATCGAATATGGTTTTTTTTTTTGGGAGTGGATAGATCATCATAGGATATGTGCAATTTGGAGAATTAATAATAATATAATAAAAAAATCAGGTGTTCTTTCCCCACTTGCTCGTTGATCACTCTCTCTCTTTGCCCAGCACCTTCATCCTGACGGGGAACTTTGTGATCCTCATCAGAGCCTGACCGCTGCTCTGCGAAGAAGATGATCTGACGGAGGCGATAGCCACGGCGACAGAGCTTCAACTGCGTCATTCGGAGAGAGTTGGATCAGAGAAGCTACCCGCTCGTGAACCAGATTTGCGGGCCGTCTCGGCGAGCCCCATGACACCTTCAGAACTTTACCTGCTGGCCTCCTATCCACGAATCCCACTTTCGTTTGTACTGCCTCCATTGTCGGATCTTGTAATCGAGATTCGGTGTGATCCTTGTGGCGGTTCTTTTGGATTTGATGAGAGAGGAAGGTATTGAAAGTGAACAACATGTGTAGGAGAGGGAAGAAGTAGATATCGTGTTTAATTGAAGAAGATGAGGATAAATTCGCCGCCGAAGAGGAAGAGGTCGACCGCGGCGGAGATGGTGGGACTGGCGAAGAACTTGAACTCGAGGCTGTCTCACGGCGGCGAAGTCGGAGGTAGAGTGAAGCAGAATCTTTTTTTTTTTTTTGAATTTTAATCATGCAAATCAAATACTTATTTGGATAATATTTATTTGAATTCATGCTATATCTGATCGTTAACAAACGTCGGATCGGATATTTACAGTCCTATTCTATTCTTGTCTTATCTAACATTATTCTATCCAACAAAACTGTCGAGATGACTAAATGCAACCTAAGAGGCTAGATAATCATGCTATAAATATAATTTGCCCCATTATTTTATAATGTTGATTCGTCAAGATCTTAGTAATTTATCAACGATGAAAATCCAACAATAGATTGATTTGGTAATATTGTTACGTAAAATGCCGCACCGGCCACAAATGGTGATGGAATTATGATGCAGGTTGATATTTCTATAATGTCACGAGTTTGAACTTGTTTGTGATAGTGGTCCAAGTATTTTTCACTCGATAAGATTTTAGATCTCCAACACCAAGGGTGGAATTATGGTGATGGAGTTTCACAGTGATTAATTCTAAGGTAGGTCGATTCTCATGCTGAAATCGGGAATCAAATTAGAAGGTCCGATTTCCACTTTGTGGAACGGAGAATCGACCCACTTGGTTTTAGGGTGGTCTAGGACCCACGAACTGGTCGTTTCTTCTTTTTCTCCTATTCCCTGCAGGACTATGTAAGTGTTAATAGAGCATGCTCGTGATAAATTAAACATGATCATTAAGAACAGTCTCAAGGCGTCTAGCAAGCGAGGAAGGCTTGAGTGCTGCGTGACTGAGATTGAAAGAAGTCAGGGCGAGAGGTGTAAACAATAGACGCGGGTCATTAAATCTGATCGAGAAAAGAATTGGAATAAGCAGGGCTAATCAATTTCACGGTGAGCAGTTCATACCTTGAAGCTGAAACTGCCCATTAACAACTGTTCAAAAAAAAAAAAAAATTAAATCGGGAGTTGCCCATTAATTTTATGGATCCACTTGAGAACTGATCCAATCCGGTTCGCGGGTTGGTCCGTGGAATTGGTCAAAATATCTCCAACAAATTCATCCAATGTTCTTCACGATCCTTGCACCACCATGCCCTCCCTCCCTCCCTCCCTTGACAAGCTCCAGCTTTGCCGAGACCTCACGTGGCCGAGCACCACATTGCTGTCGCCTCATCCATAACGCCATCATTTTGCCGCGACGACTTCAAGCCAGCCATGAGCTTTGCCGAGCTGCAAAGCAGCAAATCCCGTGCCAAACTTAATCGAGATCTCCATGGACGAAGCTGCTAGTGTTTCGCTGCGCTTGCTGTCTCTCATCGCCCCGATTCAGCCGCGAATCTGTGATCTGCTGTTAGACCCTCTTGTTGGTCCTTGTTTGTTGCCCGTTTTCACTTCACAGTTCTTGGTGTTCACTTACCGTTGAAGTTGCTCGCCGCTTGCGATCTTTGCTATCTATTTCTTGTTCAAACTCGGCGGTCTTCAATGTTTGAGTGTCGTTATTCAGTAGTTCTAGTAAATTTGGTATACCTCTTTTTCAAAAAATAGTTAATTTGGCGGATAGCTAACTAATTATTGTGCTTTTGATGAAAAAACTAATTATCTTGTTAGTGAGCTATAATTTTTTTTTTTTTTTGTTGTCCTAGGATATTACTCAAAAAATAACTTAAGCATGAGTAAGAGCGAAAAAAAAAAAAATCATTCACCGGTTTTAGTACGCATTTCCTTTAATTATAATTTCAATGTGTCATTACATTGTAGTTTGCATATTTTAATTGCTCAACTTTCATTTTATTTGATGAATCTAAAAGTTTAATTTTTAATTATTTATTGTGTGATGCATTCAAAATTTTGAATGACCATAATTATTCTTCTTTTTATAACAAAGCACTTTCAAATGATAGTCAATTAAATGAGGTTTTGGCTATTCTTTTTTAACGTACAATAGAAATATCATGTTGATCACGATAATTAATAATCACAACTAAGATGAACATATTTATCTCTCTTTGATCTTTTTATGAGGACAAAGTAACCTTTAGCAAGGAGATATGTTTGCACACTACTTAAAAAATCCTCTTGGTTCAAAAAATTACCTGATAAAGTTTCAAATGAACTCGTTGAGACGTTTGATTGCTATTTTCTCCATTTGTACATTTTAGCTGGAAAAAGAATATTGTCTTCCATAATTGCCGCACTACAAAATAATAATACATTAAAGATGAATAAATTGTGAATAATGTATACATCAATCTCAATATTCAAATTTTTGGGTAAATTATAGTAAATTTGTACAAAATGTTGAAGTTGCAATGGATAATAAATTTGGAAGGAGACAAATATGAAGGAAATATAATGAGAGAGGAAGAACCAACTACCTTGAAAAAAATTATCTAAAAGAAACATAAGTAATTTTGTCTATTAGTAAATTTTAAAAAAGAAGAAGAATAAAAAGTAAATGATAATCTTAAATCAAGAATGAGATCCACAAGAGATAATGCAGATTTTTTAATAACAAGTTGAAAGCAAGATAGCCCAAAAAAGGAAAAAAAAGGAAGAAAATCACAAATTTTGTTAAAGTACATTTAGCCTGTTAAAAAACTGTTATAGAAAACAAAAATAGAAAAATACGTTTGGTAATTATACAAAATTCTATTTTTGAAATATAAAAAAATATAACGTTTAATAAACTTGTATAATTTTAAAATATTTTTCTTTTTTTCTCTTTTTGGCCGGTCGTCAGCTTCGGCCATGGCTGGCGACCAGCCGCCCTCGTCCAGCCACGGCGGAGATGCTTTTTTTTTATGGAAAAAGACAACAATAACGAGATGCTGTTTTATTTGGCGCGGTCGGTGGCAATGTGAGTTGTCTTTTTTATAGCCTTCATTGTCGTTCCATTGAATGCAGTCCAGTCTTCTGCTACCTCGCATCGCTCATCACTGTCCTAACATCGAGTCTCGTCCTTCAAGCAGAGATTTTGCTCCGATCGAGTGAAAACCCAGGTTCCATTTTGCACTTCTTTTTGAGCATCCGTATTGCTAAGCGTCTCCGATGCAGAAAGATCGCACTTTTTGAAAGCATCCAGTCATAACTAGCGAAAGATTTTTGATCGTCATGTAGGAGTTTGTGGCAAAGGTTTATGTGTGAGTGGTGAGGCTAGAGTAGGATTCCGAACTGGGTTGGGCTAAACTTGTTCTGGAGGTTGTCGTGGTGTGCTGGTAGGTGTCAGGCTCAGCTACGTTTCATTTTGTGAGTTATGTGAGCTTCAGAGGAACCGGCAAGCGTGTTGATTGAGTAGGGTACATGTGCAAAATGAGTTGGGGTTGATTATTGGCAGAATATGACAAAGACTTGATTCTTTTATAAATTTATGAGCTGCGTGTGGCTCTGATGTTGTGTGCTGTAGGTATAGCAGTAGATATGTTGAGGGATGTGCGTGCATTACAATCATTACAATCGCTATTCCATACTTTTCACTCGCCCGTTTAGATTTAGTGTGAATTCGTGTGGGCATGTTTCAAGTTGCGAATATGCTGTCTGTATATGGTAAATTGTTTTAGATCCTTTGTAGGTTCATCCTTAGTGAGGGTATGCAATGGACTGCTGGCATACTTCGACTTAAGATGATATGAATTTGCTACTTACGTCTGTATATGTTTATAAGTTGCATCTTGATTCTAGGACCACATATGAAGGGAAAGAGTATTTGTAGGGCTATTGTTGTGGTCAACTTTTTGTTGACAATCAAATTGTGGAGTTGCATGTAGCAGACATTGTGAAGCTGTTGAGTTAATTAGACTTAAAATTTGCATTCAGGAAACATGGCCGAGGATCCTGTCAATGTGAATGAGTATCAAGAATTGGCTAGGCAAGCTCTTCCAAAAATGTACTATGATTTTTATGCAGGGGGAGCAGAAGACCAGTATACACTTAAAGAAAACGTTGAAGCCTTTCACAGAATAACGTAATGGCTAATGAATGCTGGTCAGATTAAATCTGCAGCAACCATATCATGTTGTTTGTTAATTCTCTACACATGTATTTTTGGCAGGTTTAGGCCGAGAGTCCTCATAGATGTGAGCAAAATTAGTTTATCGACTACCATATTGGGCTATAATGTATCTGCCCCCATTATGATTGCTCCTACTGCTATGCATAAGTTGGCACATCCTGAAGGTGTGAAACCTGAATTTTCTTGGAGGATCTCTTTCACACATTTGCTTGTTTTGGTTTTAGTGATGAAAATTTTCCATCTTCCAGGAGAAGTTGCTACTGCAAGAGCAGCTGCTGCATGTAATGTCATCATGGTAATAGGTTACCAAATATTTTTAATCTCAATTTTGCTGCTATAACATACTCAATTCACCTTTTTACTCTAGATCCTTTCGTATATGTCTATGTGCACTGTGGAAGAGGTCGCATCCAGCTGTGATGCCATTCGATTCTTTCAAATATATGTAAGCATCTATTTGTTTAAGAATCTCCAGTTTTTTCGCTTTGTACATTCTCCATTAAGATTTCATCTCAATAATCAATGCATTTCCTTATGCAGGTATACAAGAGACGGGATATTACTGCTCAGATGGTACAAAGAGCTGAAAGAAGTGGATACAAAGCTATTGTTCTTACTGTTGATGTTCCCAAACTTGGCAGAAGGGAAGCAGACATAAAGAACAGGTAAAATGCTTTCCTCTCCCTCTCTCTCTCTCTCTCTCTCTCTCGCTCCCCCCTTCTCTTGGGGGGATGGATATCATGGTCATAAAACAAAGTTCAGATACTGTTAAACTCTCTCTCTCTCTCTCTCTCTCTATGACAGAATGATAGCGCCTCAGTTGAAGAATTTTGAAGGTCTACTCTCAACTCAAGTTGTCTCTGTGAGTGAACAATTTCTTTTCTATTTGAGGATCTGATAATAGCAAATATTTTACCTATTCAATGGAGATGCAAGCATGGGGAGATATCTATGTTCCTGATATCTCATTGACCAACCTCCTTTTATGGTGTGGATGCTTTTTTCATCATTATCTTCGTACCCTGCTATAAGCTGCTCTATTTTTTCAGAGTCTGTAACTCTCTTTGACGTTAGCAAGATAGCAAAAAGAAATGCTCACTATGGCATTGATGTTTGTGGATATCATGGTATTAGGCTCAACCTAGTGGAGATTTATTCATGAGCTCTGTGCTTCTATTATGCAAAGCTGCCCTTGGGGCAAAGAGTATTGTATTCATTGGCGTTCTTTTCTCTATAACTGTTCCGGTTGATTATATCTGTGTCTGGAGGAGTCTTTTTTTTTTTTTTTTTTTGATACTTCATTTGCTTAGAGAACATAACTTTCCACCATTGTATCTTGGGGCAATCAGGCAACAGAAAATGCATGGTCAATACTTGACCAATGAAGACATTTTCACTGCCTAAATAACCTCTAGAAAGATATCTCAAATTTTTATAGTTTGTTAAATGCCAAATTTATGCATAACATCTCTCTCATTTGCGCTTCCCTTTTCCTTTGCCTCTGTTGCAATTTGCAGGATGAGGTTCAAATGTAAAAGCTTTTGCTGATTCAACTTTTGATGCTTCTTTGACTTGGAAGGTGAACCTCCATACCATCTTAATTTACTTCATAATTAAAACTTGAAATTTTTTCTGGGCAATGTTTCAGTAAAAGAATCTCGTTCTGTGGATGAATGAAATGTTTGAGGTAGTGTCATCCAGTGTAAAAAATAGTTTTAATTTCTATCTTGTGATGACTTTTTTCATTCAATTTTCGCTTGTTGCCATGATGTACAAATGATAACTGGATCTTTATAATGTCTCTGTTTGCTTTATTTGGTATCTTATTGGTCATGTAACTAAATTACAATGCTGCAGGATGTTGGATGGTTGAGATCAATTACAAAATTGCCGATTCTGGTCAAGGGAGTTCTTACACACGAAGATGGTAAGATCTAGGATTGTATTCTTGAAAAAAAAAAAAAAAAAAAGCAGTCGAAAATCGTCAGAAGAATGTTTTGTGTCTTAATTTGAACTATAGCTTACTTAGCGCATATTCATTGCTTAAATCAGTGTTCCAAAAACCAGATCAAAGATTGAGCCGAATTGCTGTCCCATACCAGGTTGAACTGATGGAAATGGCCACAAGCTGTGGCTAAAACCATTTGCTTTGGTTTTGAAAACACTAGCTTGAATGAGAAGTCTTATATTAAGATGGCTTAGACCTGGAAAATCTGTACTTTAAGGATCCTTTGAATGATATCCCAGAGTTGAGAAGATATTACCTTGAACTTCATTATTTGTTTTGAATCAATCTGTCAACCAATTTTCAGGTAGCGTGTCCATAACTAGAAAATGACAAGACGTCTGCTTTTGAACTAATTTGTCATCGATTCTTTTAATAGATAAAAATTTTAACCACATATGCATACATGAGCAAAGGGATCATTGTGTTTACCAGGAAAATAAAAGGAAAGTCAATAATGACAGCTTGAGAACTTGTAAACCGTGCCAAAATGTATTTTGCATTCTCAGTTGTCTATAGTGAGCAACACATCATTGCCAGTTCATCGCCGTGCAAACAGTTCCATTAGTATCATACAATACGTTGATTCCATAGCAGATGGTTTGGAACAATTTGATTGACATTGAAGGTCAGGAGATAGTATGAAAGTAGTTTGAGGCTTAAATAGAACTGGAAAAAATCTGTTAAGTGTGCAGGAGAATTTTGTGATAACTTGGGGTTTGATTGAACGTCTAGTTTGTAGTGGGTGAACCTCTAACATTAAACATTGAAGATTCTTCAGTTCATCTTGAAAGGAAACAACATTATGCCTCAATTGGTTTGGTGGTTCAAACACCATAGTTATTCTGTTGCGGAAGTCGTGTGAGTTAGAAACTTTGAAGGTAATGGGATATTTTCTGTCTTCATTTTGTCATCGCTGCTATTGAGACCTTGTGTTCTCAAATATTGGATTGAAGCATCTTATTCATCTATTAGAATTTACTATATTGCTTCTTGGTATATTCAAACTGTTATTACTACTATTGGTTGTGGCATACTCGGCAACCTTATCAACAATTGTGCCCTAATTGTCAGCAATTAAGGCAGTGGAAGCAGGTGCTGCTGGGATAGTTGTCTCAAATCATGGAGCTCGACAGCTAGATTATTCTCCAGCCACGATATCAGTTCTGGAAGAGGTGCCTATCCTTTGTCTGGCAGGTTTTATAATAGATTCTAGATTTTGAGCATTTGTGAACACTGGATAAGAGTATATGCACCCGGTTTTGCCCCCTGAAAATAAACCACATTGGTATTCTGTTTCCCTCTACTTGTACAAATGCATGAAAACTTGTGCTGCAGCAAGTCATCTACATCAAACAGCATTTTAGTCATCTCTGTTTTTATTAAATCTTCGTTTGTAGGTTGTTCATGCAGTCAAAGGGAAAGTCCCTGTTTTTGTTGATGGAGGAGTGCGGCGGGGAACAGATGTTTTCAAGGCGTTGGC
This sequence comes from Eucalyptus grandis, assembly GCF_016545825.1. Taxonomy (NCBI): domain Eukaryota; kingdom Viridiplantae; phylum Streptophyta; class Magnoliopsida; order Myrtales; family Myrtaceae; genus Eucalyptus; species Eucalyptus grandis. The sequence goes on along the minus strand of NC_052617.1, from coordinate 35,444,920 downwards.
CCTTGGGGCACAAGCAGTACTGGTACAATCTTTTAATTAGTTTGGCACATTCTTGATATTTCTCGATGTGGACTCTGCTATATTAGTAAAGAGGTATCATACCAAACCCTGGAGGTATTTGGTAATAATATGTGCCAAGTTTGTAGATTTCGCATTACCAAAACACCCGATCACAACTGAACAAGTGCCCTAGGAAAATTGTTGACATTCTCCTAATAGTGGTCTTCTTCTACAGATAGGAAGGCCTGTAGTATATGGGTTGGCGGCAAAAGGGGAAACTGGAGTAAGAAGGGTCGCTGAGATGCTGAAGGATGAGCTCGAGCTTACGATGGCACTATCTGGATGTCCTACCATAAGGGATATCACCAGGGGCCATGTGATAACGGACCGTGAGAGACTTCATTCCTCTCTCTGAATTCGTGCTGCCGCATCCATGAAGATAAGATTCACATAGGCAAATAGATGATACCCTTGTTGTATCATCGCTTATGGTTTGCCATGTTATCTAAATAGCGGTCATGTTTCATCATCAATAAGAAAATTGGAGCCAAGTCAGAGCTCCAGTAGAGATTTATGATGGTCAAAGTTGGTTTTTTCTTGATTCATCAGTAGATGTTAATGTTTATGCTACTTTGCGGCATTAAATTTGAAGCTTAAATCCTTGTCAGACATGAATTTGATCTGTCTTCCGACTCGGATACCTTCCAATCAACTTTGTCAAGTTAGTATCATCACAATGCCCCTCTAAATGATGTGAAAAACCGGTTCTTCCCCACCGCGAGAAGGCTAGGTAAAATTAAGTACATTAACCCACCTCTCCTCTCGGTCTCCCATTCGCCTATTCTTTCCATCTCTTTAACCCATATCGGAACAACCATATAAGTTAATTGTATTCATCAACCGATTAAGAAATTCAAAATATAATGAATGTATCCAATATAAATGGACCGCCTTCTATTATTGACATTACATTCGTCTAGATTAACATAGATTGATGAATAACAAGAGGACTAGATGCTTAAATGACCCCAATGTTAATCAAGTGTAATCCTTTCAATTTTGATAAACACAAAGCTTATATCTCAAGACAACGACACTCCAATAATTATTTTGCTAGGTAATCACTAATCCGGTTACCGTAGCTCTTTGTTTACTTCCAACAATTTCGATCTCGATTTTGACAAACTATTTCATTGTGAAACTGTGTTTTTCGTGCTTATTATTAGATTCAGTCTTGGACTAAGAGACAGCGATGTTGCAAAACTTTTTCACACACCATCATGTCATGAAATCGCTCCTTTTGTGGATTATTCAAGTCAACGAACGTCTTGCTCGATTTAAGTCAGTGGCATCTGTGACTTCGATTGAATCGAATCTATCTATTGCTGAGTCGTTCCCGGTCATGTAATAGCTGCAATGTCCTCACTTCTTCATTTGAATAGTCTATGTTCGTTTGTACACAACCCGCGCAAAACATGAAGTACACAAACCCTAATTGAGAAGTAAGGATGTTCCAGTTCTGGTAATTGGGCAATGCACTTGTAAAAGAAAATTCACCGGCATGCGAAGTTAACCATTTATGAAGATTGTTTGTCATATATATAATCATTTTCGCCTTTAGCTGGTAATGGAGTGTTTTGAGGGGAAAGGCAATCTGCTATCCTTTTAGTAGCGCTAATCCACGCTGTACATAGGATCTCGACACATGTTTCCTTGATGCTTAATTGTTAAAGATGACATTCTAAGTATAACGGGTTGAGGTACCCTCAGGAATAGAATCGCTCCACCATTCTGATGTGATCAAGGAGCCAAGATACTTCCGGTTTAAAAAAAATAAAGCGACTCTACACAACATTAAAAAGTAAAAGCGATGTTGAGATGGGTAATTGAGATGGAAATCATATGCATTATTTCAACTGTCAAGTACCTTTTCACGAGGTCTCTTGTTCTTGTTCACTTCCAACGAGCCATTCCAGCATGTAATTGTTTCTAATAGGAAGAATTACCAAAAAAGTCCTAAACCTATTGCAATTGTGTTAATTCAGTCATAAACTTTTTTTTAGTCAATTTAGTTCTAAACCTTTAACAATTGTGCTAATTTAGTCCATCCGGCTAAAATTGGCTGGCCGTCGCCGACATGGACACCGATCGTCCGGTGAAAGCCGATATGGCAAATTTTTTTTTTTTTTTTTTTTTTCGATTTTTTAAATTATTTTTGAATTTTTGATTTTTTTTTCCAGCTTCCCCTTCCTCTAGCCGGCCGGAGGCGAGGGCCGGTGAGGTTGACCGTCGCCTTGGTTGGGTGGGGTTGAGCCTCGCCAACCATGGCGATGGTCAATCTCGCCAGTGTCAGCGAGCTCAGCCCTCGCCATGGCTATGGTGAGGCTTGGCCCTAAGAACGGCGAGGTTAGCCTCACCAGCGACTTTTGTGAGCGCGGCCAGCACCCTGTTTGCTGCTTCCATTGTTGGAGCTTGCCGAGGACCCGAGGGTTTTTCGATGGGGTTTTTTAGCTTGTTTTGCAGAGGGTGGATTGGAGAAGATGACGACCCAACTCGGCTTCCGTAGCAACGAACCGCGAAAGCCGGAGCCGCGGAAACGCGGAGCAAGCGGGCGGGACTATCGCCTTGGTTGGGCGAGGTCGACCTTCGCCTTGGATTTGATGAGGCTCGGCCCTGCCCAGCCATGGCAAGGGTCGATCTTGCTAGTGCTGGCGACCTCACCATGGCTGGGCGAGGCCGGCCTCGCGGATTTTTGGAGGCTCGCTCCTTCCGGGGCCTCGCCTTGCCGGCAAGGCCGGCCTTGCCACCCGGCCAGAGGAAGGAGAAGTTGAAAAATAAAATAAAAAAGAATTAAAAATTCAAAAATATTTAAAAGTTCAAAAAAAAAAAATTGCCATGTCGCTTTCGCCGGACGATCGGTGTTCACGTCGGCGCTTAGCTGGTCAATTTTGGCCGGATGGACTAAATTGGCACAATTGTAAAAGGTTTAGGACTAAATTGGCTAAAAAAAAAAGTTTAGGACTGAATTTGCACAATTGCAATAGGTTTATGACTTTTTTAATAATTCTTCGTTTCTAATATATACTCCATATTGTTGAATGGTAAGGAGATCGGTTGATAAACGTACAATCCCTCACGTTATGCAGTGAGTAATTAGTATTTGAGTTTGTCATTTTGGTGTTCATCGTAAAGATAAGTTTTGTGCTACGTTGGGTGTGGGGAGACAACCCTTTTAGTCTTACAAGTTGTTAGGAAGCCTTTGGAATTACAAACATTTGAAATTAGCAAACTCAATTTGGTGCATGTATTTACATTCATCACATTAAGAGACGGCTAATTTGGTCATTTAACGACTTTGTATCATGCCCGGCTAATGCCAAGACCTTTGAGTTCTCGATGACCATTTTGATGAGGTTTGAAGACTAAAGGTAGTCCTATTTTGGGATGGCCCAGGGAAGGGCCTCTGTATTGGGATAACATATCTGTCTTGAATCTTCTTCTTCTTAGTCACTTTCGCCACCCTTAACTCTAGTTGTTGTCATGCTATTTCTTGCTTTACTCGAATTCATTATTATATGTCATTAGGAGAAATAGTACATGGCAGATGGCATGGAACTTCAATGAAATTTCGTTTAATCATATTATCATATAGGCACGTGCTATAATAATGTCAGGTGATTATAGAATAGAAAAAGACCACACCCCCCCCCAAAAAAAAAAAAAAAAAGGAAAAAGAGAATAATGGCGGGCAGCCTTTCATTGGACGCGATCCCTAGTAATCGGTAATTCTGACAGTAAGCGGCGCATACGACTTATCGTCTTTTGTAGCCTTCGTTATTATTCCTTTGAAGCGAGCCCAGTCTACTGCTACCTCGCGTTGCTCGTCACTGTCATACATCGTTTCGTCCTTCGACCAGAGGTTTTGGTCCGATCGTGTGAAAACCGAAGGTTCCATCTTGCTTATCCTGCGAAACAACGTACCTTTTGGGTCGTCTCTGTTCTTTGATTCGAGTGCGCAGAGCAACTCCCCTGCTCTGCACTTTCTTTGAGCATCCGCATGGCGCATCCGCATGGCTACGCGTCTGCGGCAGAAAGATCGCTTTTTGTTTTTTGTTGTTATTGTTCCTCCTTATGCAGTCATGACCAGCGAAAAGATTATTGACCGTCACGTTTGAGTTTGTGACGAAGGTTTATGTGAGTGGTTAGGCTAGCACTAAGATTCTGAATTTGGTTGGGCTAAACTTGTTTTGGACATCGTACTAGTAGGTTCAGGTTCAGCTATGTGGGATTTTATGAGTCATGCATGCTTCAGAGGGATGGCGAGCGTGTTGATGGGGTATGCTACCATGTAAAAAATGAGTTAAGAGTCTGCCTTTGCAGATGTTCGGACGACTGCTTGGTGGAATATGCCAAAGACTCGATTCTGTACTTAATTTTACGACCTTCTCTGTCTTTGATGTTGCTCGCGTTTCGATGTGTTTTTGTTCTGTAGTTATAGCTATAAATACATTGAGGGATGTGGTGCATTAGGGTTGCCGTTCCATACTTTTTCACTTTCCTGTTTAGATTCCGTGTGAATTCGCGTGGGTGCATTTAACTTGCAATTATGCCGTCTTTTGTGTGGTGTGTTATCGTGCATTGTTCTTAGTAAGGGTTGGCACTGGAGTAGTGACATACTTCGAAGTAATATGATATGATTTCGCTACTTACTGCTGTATTTGTTTGTAAGTCGCGTCCTGCTTCCAGGACCATAGATGAAGGGAAGAGTATTTGTCGCGCTACTGTTGGCTGACAATTGACATTCGTGGAGTCTCATATAGGAGACATTGTTAAGCTGTCGAATTAATATCCCCTAAACATTTCGTTTAATTATAATTTTAATATTTGTCATTACATTGTAGTTTGCGTATCTTGATTGCTCAATTTTCATTTTATTTGATGAATCTAATCTACTAATTTTTTTATTTATTTATTTATTGTGTGATGTATTCAATATTTTGAGTGACCATGATCCATTCTTCTTTTTATGATAAAGCACTTCTAAAGGACGGTTAATCAAATGAGATATAGTCATGCTTCTTTGACGTGCAATAGAAATATTATGTTGGTCACAATAATTACCTTCCATATCACAACTAGGATGAATATATTTGTCTCTCTTTGACCTTTTTATAAGGACAAAATAACCTTGAGGGGCTAATGACATAAATAGTCATTGAATTTTAATCTAACATGCAATAGAATCTCTAAACTTTTAATTTATTTAATGTGGCCCCTAAGAGTGTGTTTGATAATCATTCTATTTTTGAGAACAATTCTAAAAATGATTCTTTTTAATTTTGTTTTCAGAATAATTTTAAGCATTTGAAAGTGTTTGGTAACTTACTAAAATTTTTATTCTCGAAATGGAATTGCGTTTTCCACCGTCCTAAAAAATTATAATCCAAACCATTTTCTTTTAATTATTTAATAATTTTATTTTTTTTCCTTTTTTTTTTTCCCTTCTTTTCTTTCTCTTCTTCTTCAACCTTTGGCCAACAACCTTGCCAGAGGGTCGTCGGATCCTCGACAAGGCTACACCTCGTCGGCCGAGCTTTGTCGGGCCATTGTGGGATTTGTCGCTTGGTTAAGATGGGGTCGACCTTACAGTGGCTTGGCAAGGTTGAGCCTTGTCGATGGCTGGTGATCTACACCTTGCCAGATTTGGGTGAGGTCAAGCCTCACTTGGTCAGGGGAGGCTCGTCGGTGGCCGGGGAAGGTTTGGGCGAGCTTCCAGAAGACTCGTCAGACCTCGTTTGATTGGTTGTTGGCGATTGGTACGGTAGCGAAGAAGAACGAGAAGAAAAGAAGAAGAGAAAATAAAAGAAAGAAATTTGGATTGGTTTGATTCTGGAATTGTTTCTGGAATAAAAAATCAACTTTTTTTTTTACTCATTGATTTTATTTTAAATCTATTTACGGGAATAAATTTGTTTTTGAGAACAAAAAAAATTACTAAATGAATTTTTGTCCCAAATCTAATTCCGAGAACAAAAGAGTATAAAAAGTAAATATCAATCTTAAATCAAGGCGGGATCCACGAGAGATATATGATCTGGCTAAATAACAAGTTGAAAGAAGAGTTGGCCAAAAAGAAAAAAAAAAGGAGAGAAGAATATCACAAGTTTTCTCACTCGGCAGAGAGTTGTGAAAATAAAATAATGGAAAAAGGCAACAATAATGGGCAAGCTTTCTTATTGGGCGCGACCACTGGCAATCAGTTACTCCCCAACACTAACCGACGCGTGCGTGAGTTGTCGTCTTATTATAAAGCCTTCATTATCATTCCATTGGACGCAGTCCAGTCTCCTCCTACCTCGCATCGCTCGTCACTGTCCTAACATCAAGTCTCGTCCTTCAAGCAGAGATTTTGCTCCGATCGTGTGAAAACCCAGGTTCCATTTTGCTCTTCCTTTTGAGACTTCGTATAGCGGAGCGTCTGCGATGCAGAAAGATCGCACTTTTTGAAGGCATCCAGTCATTTCTAGCGAAAAATTTGTTGATCGTCATGTTGGAGTTTGTGACAAAGATTTTGTGTGAGTGGTTGGGCTAGAGTAGGATTCTGAATTGGGTTGGGCTAAACTTGTTTTGGAGATCGTCGTGGTGTGCTTGTAGGTGTCAGGCTCAGCTACGTTTGATTTTATGAGTTATGTGAGCTTCAGGGGAACCGGCAAGCATGTTGGTGTGAGTGGGGTACTTGTGCAAAATGACTTGGGGTTGATTATTGGCAGAATATAACAAAGACTTGATTCTTTTCTAAATTTATGAGCTGCGTGTGGCTTTGATGTTGTGCGCTGTAGTTATAGCTGTAGTTACATCGAGGCATGTGGGTGCACTAGGATCGCTATTCCATACTTTTCACTCTCCCGTTTAGATTTAGTGTGAATTCGTGTGGGCATGTTTCACGTTGCGAATATGCCGTTAGTATATGGTAAATCGTTTTAGATCTCTTGTAGGTTCATCCTTGGTGAGGGTATGCAATGGACTGGTGACATACTTTGACATAAGATGATATGAATTTGCTACTTACATCTGCATATGTTTATAAGTTGCATCTTGATTCTAGGACCATATACGAAGGGAAAGAGTATTTGTAGGGCTATTGTTGTGGTCACCCTTTTGTTGACAATCGAAATTTGTGGAGTCGCATGTAGGAGACATTGTGAAGCTGTTGAGTTAACAAGACTTAAAATTTTCATTCAGGGAACATGGCTGAGGATCCTGTCAATGTGAATGAGTATCAAGAATTGGCTAGGCAAGCCCTTCCAAAAATGTACTATGACTTTTATGCGGGGGGAGCGGAAGACCAGTATACACTTAAAGAAAACGTCGAAGCCTTTCGCAGAATAATGTAATGGCTAATGAATGCTGGTCAGATGAAATCTGCAGCAACCATATCATGTTGTTTGTTAATTCTCTACGCATGTATTTTTGGCAGGTTTAGGCCGAGAGTCCTCATAGATGTGAGCAAAATTAGTTTGTCGACTACCATATTGGGCTATAACGTATCTGCCCCCATTATGATTGCTCCTACTTCTATGCATAAGTTGGCACATCCTGAAGGTGTGAAACCTGAATTTTCTTGGAGGAACTCTTTTGCACATTTGCTTGATTTCATTTTAGTGATGCAATTTCCCATCTTCCAGGAGAGGTTGCAACTGCAAGAGCAGCTGCTGCATGTAATGTCATCATGGTAATAGATTACCAAATATTTTTAATCTCGATTTTGCTGCTATAATTTACTCATTTCACCTTTTTACTCTAGATTGTTTCATATTCGTCTATGTGCACTGTGGAAGAGGTTGCATCCAGCTGTGATGCCATTCGATTCTTTCAAATATATGTAAGTATCTATATGATTGAGAATCTCCAGTTTTCTGGGCTTTGTACATTCTCCATTAAGATTTCATCTCAATAATCAACACATTTCCTTATGCAGGTATACAAGAGACGGGATATTACAGCTCAGCTGGTACGAAGAGCTGAAAGAAGTGGATACAAAGCTATTGTTCTTACTGTTGATGTTCCCAGGCTTGGCAAAAGGGAGGCAGACATAAAGAACAAGTAAAATGCTCTCCTCTCCCTCTCTTGCTCCCCCACCCCCTGGGTCATGGATATCATGGTCATATAACAAAGTTTGGGTACGGTTAAACTCTCTCTCTCTTTCTATGACAGAATGATACAACCTCAGTTGAAGAATTTTGAAGGTCTACTCCCAACTCAAGTTGTCTCTGTGAGTGAAAAATTTCTTTTCTATTTGAGCATCTGACAATACCAATATATTTTTACCTATTCAATGGAGATGCATAGATGGGGAGATGTCTATGTTCCTAATATCTCACTGACCAATCTCCTTTGATGGCGTAAAGGTTGTTTTTGTCATTATCTTCATACCCTGCTATATGTTGCTCTATTTTTTCGGAGTCTGTAACTCTCTTTGACATTAACAAGGTAGTAAAACAAAAAGAAATGCTCACTATGGCATTGATGTTTGTGGATATCATGGTATTAGGCTCAGCCTAGTGGAGATTTATTCCATGAGCTCTTCTCTTATGCAAAGCTGCCCTTGGGGCAAAGAATATTTTTTTCATTTTTGCTCTTATATCAATAGCCGTTCCATTTGATTATATCTGTGTCTGGAGGAGTTTTTTATTTGCTTAGGAAACATGATTGTTTACCGTTGTATCTTGGGGTGAAGAAACAAACAATTCAGATAACGTCAGGGAACAGAAAATGTATGGTCAATACTTGACCAATGAAGACATTTTGGCTGCCTAAATAACTTCTAGAGAGATATCTCAAAGTTTTATAGATTGTTAAATGCGGAAATTAGGCATAACATCTCTCTCACTTGTGCTTCCCTTTTCCTTTACCTGAAATTTGCAGGATGAGGGTTCCAACTTTAAAGCTTATGCTGATTTAACTCTTGATGCTTCTTTGAGTTGGAAGGTGAACCTCCATACTATCTTAAATTTACTTGGTAATCAATCCTTGAAATTTTTTCTGGGCGACGTTTCATCAAAAGAATCGTGTTCTTTGAATGAAAGAGACGTGTGGGGTAGTGTCATCCAGCATAGAAATAGTTTTAATAGCCATCTTACGATGACCTTTTTCATTCAATTTTTTCTTGTTGCCATGACCTACAAATGATAACTGGATCTTTATAAATGCCTTTATTTGCTTTATTTGGTATGTTGTTGGTCATGTAATTAAGTTACAATGCTTCAGGACATTGGATGGTTGAGATCTATAACAAAATTGCCGATTCTGATCAAGGGCGTTCTTACACATGAAGATGGTAAGATCTAGGATTCTATTCTAAGAGAAAGGCAGTTGAGGATTTGTCTGAAGACTGTTTAGTGTCTTAATTTGAATTATAGGTTACTTAGCACATTCGTTGCCTAAACCAGATCAGAGATTGAGCCAAATTGCTCTCCCATACCAGGTTGAACTGATTGAAATCAGCCAAAAGCTGTGGCTAAAACCTTCTTTTTTGGTTTTAAAAACACTAGCTTAAATGAGAAGTTTTATTTTAAGATGGCTTAAGACCTGGAAAAATCTGTACGTCAAGGATCCCCTAAATCTCATCCCTGAGTTGAGAAGATATTACCTTGAACTTCATTATTTGCTTCAAATCAATCTGTCAACCAATTTTCAGGTAGCATGGCCATGAGTAGCAACTGACAAGACTGTCTATCTTTGAGCTAATTTGGCATTGATTCTCTTAATAGATAAAACCACATATGCATACATGAGCAAAGGGATCACTGCATTTACTAGGAAAAAAAGAAGGAAAGTCAAGAATTGCAGCTTGAGAACTCGTCAACTGTGCAAAAATGTATTTTTGTATTCTCATTTGTGCTAGGTTTGATGGAATTCATTAGGTATTTTCAATAGTACAAATTTGCGTGCGTGCTGTTGTTTTATTTTGTATGAGGTCTACAGTGAGCACCAGATCATTGTGAGTTCATCACTGTATCAACAGTTCCATCAATATTATACAATACGTTGACACTATAGCGAACAGTTAGGTATGATTTAATTGACACTGAAAATCAGGATAGTGTGAAAAGCAGTTGGAGGCTTAACATAGAACTGAAAAAAAAATTCGTTGCAGGAGAATTTTGTAATAAGTTGGGGTTTGATTGTATATCTAGTTTGTAGAGGGTGAACCTCTAGCATTAAACTTTGAAGATTCTTCAGTTCATCTTGAAAGGAAACATTATTATGCCTCAATTGGTTTGATGGTTTGAACACCATAGTTATTCTGTTGGGCAAGTCGTATGAGTTAGGAATTTTGATGATAATGGGATGTTTTCTGTCTTCATTTTGTCATCGCTGCTATTAAGACCTTTTGTTCTCTGATATTGGATTGAAGCATCTTAGTCATCCATAGGAATTTACTAATTTGCTTCTCAGTATACTCAAACTGTTATTACTACTATTGGTTGTTGCACACTTGACAACCTTATCAACAAGCTTGTATACCCTCAATGGCAGCAATTAAGGCAGTAGAAGCAGGAGCTGCTGGGATAGTTGTCTCGAATCATGGAGCTCGACAGCTGGATCATACTCCAGCAACAATATCAGTTCTGGAAGAGGTGCCTATTTTAACGAAATCCTTTGTTTGGCAGGCTTAATAATAGATACTAGATTTTGGAGCATTTGTAAACACTGGACAAGAGTAAATACACCCGGTTTTGCCCCCTGAAAATAAAGCACAGTTGTATTCTGTTTCCCTCTATTTTTACAAATGCACGAAAGCTTGTACTGCATCAAGTCATCTCTGTCAAACAGCATTTTGTTTTATTAAATATTCGTTTGTAGGTTGTTCATGCAGTCAAAGGGAAAGTCCCTGTTTTTGTTGATGGAGGAGTGCGGCGAGGAACAGATATTTTCAAGGCGTTGGCCCTTGGGGCGCAAGCAGTACTGGTACAATCTTTTAATTAGTTTGGCACATTCCTGATATTTCTTGATGTGGACTATCTGCTATATTAGTAAGAGGTATCGTACCAAACCCTTGAGGTATTTGGGTAATAATGTGGTGCCAAGTTAGTAGAAACCATCTTTTCACATTACCAAAACACCTCATCAGAACTGAACAAGTGCCCTGGGACAATTGTTGACATTCTCCTAATAGTGGTCTTTTTACCACAGATAGGAAGGCCTGTAGTATACGGGTTGGCGGCAAAAGGGGAAACAGGAGTTAGAAGGGTCACTGAGATGCTGAAGGATGAGCTCGAGCTTACGATGGCACTTTCTGGATGTCCTACCATAAAGGATATTACGAGGGGCCACGTAATAACAGACCGTGAGAGACTTCAGTCCTCTCTCTGAATTCATGCTGCAGCATCCATGAAGATAAGATTCGCATAGGCAAATAGGTGATGCCCCTGTTGTATTATCGCTTGTAGTTTGCCATGTTATGTATATAGTGGTCATGTTTCATCATCAATAAGAAAATTGGAGCCGAGTCAGAGCGCCAGTAGAGATTTATGAGAGTCAAAGCTGGTATTTTTTTGGTTCATCAGTAGATGTTAATGTTTAATGCTGCTTTCGGGCATTAAATTTGAAGCTTAAAATCCTTGTAAGACATGACGTTGATCTGTGTCTTCTGAGTCTAATACCTTCCATTCAACTTTGTGAAGTTAGTATCATCACAAACACCCCTCTAAATGATGTGAAGGAACGGTTCTTCCCCACGAGAAGGCGATAAATTTAGTACATTGACCCACCTCTTCTCTCCGTCTCTCATTCATCTTCTCTTTCCATCTCTTTAACCCACATCGGAACAACTAAATAAGTTAATTGTCTTCATTGTGGTAAATTCACCAACTAATAAAAAAGTTCAAAATATAATGAATGTATCCTCAATATATTATAATGGACCCTTTTCTGTTATTGACATTATATTCATCTAGATTAACATAGATAGATGAGTAACCAAATGACTAGATGCTTAAATGGCCCTGATTTTAATCGAGTATAATCCATTCAATTTTGATAAATGCAAACCTTATATCCCAAGAGAACGACAATCCGATAATTATTTTGCTAGGCAATCACTAATCCGGCTACCTAATTCTTCGTTTACTTCCAACAAATTTGATCTCCTTTTCGACAAACTCTGTGTAAAACTGTGTTTTTGCGTGCTTGCCGATGGAGCAATATTAGAATGAGAGTCTCGGACTAAGAGACAGCGATGTCGTAAAACTTTTTTACACAACATCCTGCCATGAAATTGCTCCTCTTGTAGATGATTCAAGTCAACAAACGTCTTGCTCCATTCAAGTCAACGGCATCTATGACTTCAATTGAATTGAATTTATCTATTGCTGAGTCGTTCCCGATCATGGAACAGCTGCTAAGTCGTCACTGCTTCACTTGACTAATCTATGTTCGTCTGTACACAACCCGTGCAAAACATGAAGTATACAAATAAGGATGTTACAGTTTTGGTAATTGGTCAATGCACTTGTAAAAGAAAATTCATTGGCATGCGAAGTTAACTATTTGTGAAGATTGCTCATCATATATAAACTATTATCACTTTCACCTTTAGCTGGTAATGGAGTGTTTTGAGAGGAAAAGCAATCTGCTATCTTTTTAGTGAGCACTAATCCACATTGTATATAGGATCTTGACACGTTTCCTTGATGCTTAATTGTTAAAGATGACATTCTAAGCATGACAGATTGAGGTTCCCTCAAGAATAGATCTCTCCACCATTCCGAGATGATGAAGGAGCCAAGATACTTTAGTTTAAAGTAATAAAGCAACTCTACACAACTTTGAAAAGTAAAATGCGAAGTTGAGATGGGTGATTGAGATGCAAATCATATGTATAATTTCAACTGTCAAGTACCTTTTCACAAGGTCTCTTGCTCTTGTTCACTTTCAACTAGCCTTTCGAGCATGTGATTGTTTCTAATATATTCTCCATATTGTTGAATGATAAGGAGATCGGTTGATAAACGTGAAGTCCCCCATGTTCTGCAGTGATTAGTATTTTAGTTTGTCATTTTGGTGTTCATTGTAAAAATGAGTTTTGTACTATGTTGGGTGCGAGGAGAGAACCCTTTTAGTCTTACAGGTTGTTAGGAAGCCTTTGGAATTACCGACATTTGAAATTAGCAAACTCAATTTGGTGCATGTATTTACATTCATCACATTGAGATGCGACTAATTTTGGTCATTTAACAACTTTTTATCATGCCCAGCTAATGCTGAGACCTTTGAGTTTTTTATGACCATTTTGATGAGATTTGAAGACTAAAAGGCAGTCCTATTTTGGGATGGCACAGGGAAGGACCCCTGTATTGGGATAACATATCTGTCTTGAATCTTCTTCTTCTTAGTCACTTTTGCCACCCTTAACCCTAGTTGTTATCATGCTATTTCTTGCTGTACTCAAATTCATTTTTATAAGTCATTTGGAGAAATGGTACATAGCAGTTAGCATGAAACCTCAACGAAATTTCGTTTAATCATTTTATCGTATAGGCATGCGCTATATGGATGTCAGGTGATTATAGAACAGAAAAGACCCAAAAAGAAATAAAAAAAGAGAATAATGGCGGGCAGCCTTTCATTGGACGCGATCGCTAGTAATCAGTAATCCCCGACAGTAAGCCACGCATACGACTTATCGTCTTTTGTAGCTTTCATTATCATTCCTTTGAAGTGAGTTCAGTCTACTCTACTACCTCGCATGGCTCGTCACTGTCCTACATCGTTTCGTCCTTCGACCAGAGGTTTAGGTCCGATCGTGTGAAAACCCAAGGTTCCATTTTGCTTATCCTGCGAAACATCGTACCATTTGGGTCGTCTCTGTTCTTTGATTCGAGTGCACAGAGCAACTCCCCTGCTCTGCACTTTCCTTTTGTATCCGCATGGCTGAGCGTCTGCGATGCAGAAAGATCGCATTCTTCTCTTTTGTCCTTATGCAGTCGTGACTAGCGGAAAGATTATGTACCGTCATGTAGGAGTTTGTGACGAAGGTCAATGTGAGTGGTTGGGCTAGCTGTAAAAAGATTCTGATGGTAGGGCTAAACTTGTTTTGGACATCGAACTGGTAGGTTCAGGTTCAGCTATGTGTGATTTTATGAGTCATATGTGCTTCAGAGGAAAGGCAAGGGAGTGGATTATGGTACAATGTGCAAAATGAGTTGAGTCTGCCTTTCGGACAATTGTTCGGCGGAATATGACAAACAATCGATTCTGTTCTTAATTTTATGAGCTGCGTTTGGCTTCGACGTTGCTCCGTTTCGATGTGTTCGTGTTCTGTAATTATAGCTATAAATACGTTGAGGGATGTGGTGCATTACGATCGCTGTTCCATACTTTTCACTTTCCTGTTTAGATTCCGTGTGAATTCGCGTGGGTGCATTTAACTTGCAATTATGCCGTCATTTGTGTGATGTGTTATTGTGCATTGTTCTTAGTAATGGTTGGCAATGGACTAGTGACATACTCTGAAGTAGGATGATAATTTTACTACTTACGTCCATCTTTGTTTATCAGAGCGTCTTGATTCCAGGACCATATATGAAGGGAAGAGTATTTCTAGGGCTATTGTTGTGGTCACCTTTTTGTTGACAATTGAAATTCATGGAGTCTCATATAGAAGAAATTGTTAAGCTGTTGAGTTGATATAGCTTAAATTTTTATTCAGGAAACAAGGTCGAGGATCCTGTCAACGCAAATGAGTATCAAGAATTGGCTAGGCAAGCCCTTCAAAAAATGTACTATGCTTTTTATGCAGGGGCAAAGGAAGACCGGCATGCACTTAAAGAAAACGTGGAAGCCTTTGGTAGAATAGCGTAATGCCTAATGAATGCTGGTCAGATTAAAATCTGCAGCAACCATATCATGTTGTTCGTTAATTATCAACACATGTATTTCTGGCAGGTTTAGGCCGAGAATCCTCATTAATGTGAGCAAAATTAGTTTGTCGACTATTATATTGGGCTATAACGTTTCTGCCACCATTATGATCGCTCCAATTGCTAGACATAAGTTAGCACATCCTGAAGGTGTGAACCCTGAATTTTCTTAAGAGTTACTCTTTCACACGTTTGCTTGTTTTGATTCTAGCGGTGCAATTGTTCCATCTTCCATTTAATTTTAGCGTTTTATTCAAACACAGGGTTCAAGAACATTGACATACCAAATAGATTGTCCGCAGAATCTGGTAAGAAATTCCCAAGTCATGTACATTTCCCCAGAACTAAGCTTGGAACACAGTAGAAGAAAATGAAATGAGTGAAGCTCACCTCCCCACGGTCACTTGGCCAATGGTTGTGCATCGGTCTGCTTCTGCTCTTGTTTGCGGAATGGATCCTACAGATGCAGAAAGATAACAGTGTAGTTTAGACCATAAAGAATCTAGAAAAATGTGGGGATGTTAATGTTATGTTACTGCATGTCAAGTCAGAGAGAAATTTTTATCAAAGACGACACCTGTAACTGGAAAGAAAATGCAAAGCGTGCAATATCGTTTCAGGAGCTCAGACTAGTCTAGCTTTAAACAAACAAGATAGCACATGTATGGTTTCAGTTTTCATGATGAAATGGACTTACTACCTCTGGGCAGTTAGATGAACCTTAATCAGATATGTGGCTCAGGCAGCACTGATTTACGACATGTCAAGTTTCCATCATCCAGTTTCTGTATGTCGTACAATAGATGCTGTGGTTAGAAAGTTCTGATGGAACATCCCTCAAGACTCGGGAGAAAAACTCAGTTCCTAGCCCTAAAACCACGGCCGTGTTTGCTGCATAAACTCAGTTGGAGGATGTTGGTTGATGAAAACAATGTCAGGGGTTAAGGTTTTGACAGCCAGGTACTGGCAACAGAGTAACCTTATGGGAGGTGGCAAGAAAGAAAACTAATTCGATGGTATGGAAAACTTATTCAAGCGGGAGCTGAGAATGACCCCAATGATCAACCTCCTTACCCTCGAGTCTTAAAGGTAAATTCAAAACATCCCAGGCCTCAAAGATCTATTTTGAACACCCCTGAATCTCTCACAAACAGATGATCCCACCAATCCACACTTTACTTGGAGAAGGATTCTGGACGATAGAAGCATTTGGGCTCCGTATGGCCCAGTGGATTCATCTTATGCTAGGATAAACATTTGAAAAGTTGGTTATCTGACTCGACCTCATATTTATTATACCATTGGCGATGAAAATATATTAGACTATGGCATAATGAAAAGGACCGTTTCGGTGCTCTAGCTTGTAAAAGGCAGCTCTAAATCTTAATCAGGGTTCACAGTGGTGAGTACATAGTTATTGCCAGCAGCTAGAAGTGAGGAAATTGGTGAAGATCCAGACCGAATAACAGCCGATGACGGACCTGTTGCAGAATCAGTGCTGCTACTTGGCCCGGAGCTAAAGCTAAACCAGTCCTTAATGAAATCGAGCTCCATTTCACTGTCCACGAATCACTACATTCAACACAGCAAACCCCACCATGGAAAAGAGGGCATGCGCTCGAGTCTCAACCAATGCAACTTTGCTGTTGTGATCCCAATCCGATGGACCATTGGGCCGCTCTAAAAAGGCCAGATTTCTAACACACCCGAATTAGATGCAACCAACACATGCAATCCGCAGAAAATCTATCAAGTAGGTGGAAAAACCGGGAATTTGTAACGAGGGCAAGTCGAAAGCAAAAGGCAAGCTAGCGAAACAGGCAGAAACCGATAAGAAATGAAACACAAGAGAGAGAGAGAGAGAGAGAGAGAGATTTGGATTTAAGTGTTCGACGAAGATGTAATTGGAGACGACCACAGTGGACACGATGCCGCCGAGGATGGCGGCGGGACCAGTGAGCAGACTCCACTTGCGGTATATCATCTTCCTCCCCTTCTCCTTCTCCCTCCCTCCCTGCCTCCCTCTGCGATCAATCTCTCTACAAAGCTTGTATTTTCCAGGAAAAGGACCGGAAAAGGAAAAGTTGAAAAAGAAAAGAAAATTGGAGAGGCATGGAACATGGGCCGCATGGACCCACATTGGGCTCCCATAAGGCCCTTTTCACCATCAACATTTATTGTTTTCTTTTGAAAATTGAAAGAAATGGGTTATATACATAATTGGATGAAGTTTCTTTATTCCCAAAAAAGAAATTTGTGAACTTATATATTAACCTTGTGGAAATGAAGGCAAACATTATGGCTTCTCTTCAATGGGCATAAGTACAGATCATTATGTGAAATTAGTTAATGAATATTTCAAGTTTTGATGAAGAGGGGTACCCAAAGAAAATTTTCTATTTAAAAACATAGAGAATTGGCCTCACTTTTGAATTATTACTTTTACAACTATTAATAGTGGTTCGATCAATATAATTTGAGATAAAGAAAACTGGGTAGCTCCTCTCTCTCTCTCTCTCTCTCTCTCTCTCTCCACCCTTAACAGGAGCAACATTGGCCACCTCCTGACATGGAAGCTGAAGCTGAGATCCAGGAAGAAGCCAAAGAGATGGGCTCACAGAAGAAGCATAAGCAAACAGTGGAGGCAAGAGTAAGAAGACCTCCGCACAATTACGTGGCCATCGTGAAAGATTCTGTCGTGCGCATTGAAACTTCCTCTCTCGACAAGCTCTGCGATCAGCTCTACAACGGAGTGGTTCTGAAAGAGAGGAAGAGAGTGAGCCTCTCTCTCTCTCTCTCTGTCACGATTTTATATGGACTTTGATATATGCTGGAAATGTAGAAATGAATACGAAATTTCATCCTTGCAGAAGTACTGGGTCGATAGGGATCTGAACAAGAATTGCTTCATGGTGTTTGCGAGGGAGCTTGCAATAACATGGGGCCACGAGCCCCAGTACTGGGAATGGAAGACCGTCCAAGAGTCCGGGTAAGAGTGAATATTTATTAAAAAAAATAAAAAAAGAACAAAGAAAATGAGATCATCATTACTTATGGAAAAAATCTGCTGAAGAAGGAAAAAAAATGATTTCCTTGCTGTTATCGACTTTTATTTATCCTGGACAAAATGAAGCGAGTTCACCTCTTGTGCGCATTCAGGCCATCGGCTGCAATGACTAGTAGTTCGTTTTTAGCTCCTCCCTGCGTCATTTGAATAACTAATGCTCATCTGTACACAACCTGTGCAAAATAAGAAGTACATAGACTCTAATTGAAAAGTATGGATGTTTCAGTTCGGGTAATTGGTCAATGCACTTGTAGAAGAAAATTCAGAGGAACATCAAGTTAACTACTCGTGGCAGTATCATATACAAGCTATTATCATTTTCGCCTTTTAACCAGTGATGGAGTGTCAAGAGGGACCCTGATATTCTAACCTTTTAGTGAGCACCAATCCACACCCTCAATAGAATCTCAACACATATTCCTTTAATGCTTAATTGTTAGAGATGCCATTCTAAGCATGACGGATCAAGGTACCCTTTTAGAATCTATCCACCATTTTGAGATGATCAAGGAACCAAGATTTTAATTCTTCCAGTCTAGAGTAATAGAGTGACGCTACACCTCGTTAAAAATGCCAAGTCGAGATGACTGAGATGCAAATTATACGAACAATTTCAACTGTCAAGTACCTTTTCATGATGTCTCTTGCTCTTATTCCCTTCCAACTAGCCTTTTAAGCATGTAAGCGTTACTAATACATTCTCCATATTTTGTTTAATGATAAGGAGATCAGTTGATAAACGCACAGTCCCTCCCGTTGTGCAATTAGTAATTAGTGTTTTAGTTTGTCTATTTGGTGTTCATTCTAAAGATTAGCTTGGTACTGCACTGGATGTAGGGAGACAACCCTATAAGTTATGAAGATCGTTAGGAAGCGTCCTAAGACCAATATATCTCATTCTAGAGAAAATAGGGTCAAGGAGTTCCAATTCTAGACTTATCAACATTCCTAGTTAAACTCACTAAGTTTGAAAGTTCAAACAATCGAATCAATGAACCGAGTAGATATAATGATTATTCCTCCTAAGACATCAATAATGCCATTAGAGATTCTATATTGCTAACATCTTATTACGTGCATCTTGACAAAGGTGACTTCAATGGGAATGATGACCAACTAAGTGTCAAACCCAAAACTTATTTCACTAAGGTGAAAATGACTATAGCAAAACCAAATAAATTGTTAAGGTAAATTTCTTGAATCGCTTTATTTTAGGTTATGATGAATTTTACATACACAGTCTCCTTCTACCCATTGGTTCAAGTTTCTGGCTTGAACATGCTAATGTAGTATTAAAGCCCCATTATGTGTTCTTCAGATCCCATTTAATATTTCGTTTCGTGCGTGGATCTCATTCCTTACTATTTTATTCTACTTGCAACACAATTGTCGCTTCGATCCGGCGTGCACTTCATATGCAAATATGATCAGCACTACGATCTATTGAAGCAACTCACATGTATCTATTTGTCTTTTCTTTCATTTCATCGTCTAATTTGATAGCGGAATGCACACATTAGCGAATTTTCTTCTGCAAAAGTCCAACCCCAAACATTGAACTTCAATTTTCACAGTGTGGATGTTGAGGAAGCTGAACTGAGAAGTGTTTGCTCACTGGAAATCAGTGGGAAGTTCCGAACGATCGTGCTCTCTCTGAAGACTGAGTATAAAGTCTCGTTGGTGGCATCAATGACTGAGTCAAGTCAGGGTTGGGGCGTTCCTGTGAACATCAACATTACTTTACCGGATAAGTCGAGTCTGGGCCGCATGGAGAGTTTGCAGCATATGCCCCAAGGAAAGTGGACAAACATTTTGATGGGTGAATTCAAGACGTCGTCCGAAAATATTGGAGAAATCACATTTCATATATCCGAGTGCAGCAATAATTGGAAACAGGGGCTAGTCGTCAAAGGTGTTGCTTTTCAACCCAAAAACTGAAGTTGGAAGGTGTGGTGGCTTCGGCTGTTCGTTTCTTATGTTCAAAAGGAAAAAACAGCCACGCGATTCGCGTATGTTTGTGGGTACCAATAAATATGTGTACATTCTTGTCAATTGCTCACGCTGTAACTTGTGAGGCATGTTATTTCTTGTTTTTCTTGAGTTTATGGGGCTTTTTTTTTTTTTAAACAAAAGATAGCTTGAAACTTTTGGTTTGTTCAACCCTAAAGTGGATGGTTAAGTAGCACAAGTATCAACACATGACACACGATACGATACGACACGACACGACACGGTGATATATCGTTTCTCAAAAAATAAAGAATTCTGACACGTTGGGATATGTTGTATATTAAATGTGTATTATTATATATACATGATAAGTTATTTTTATAAAATCAAATTAATTTGATTCAAATTCATAAATAAATAAATAATAAAAAATAGCCTAGAATGAATTTACATTAAAAATATTAATCCACAATTTGTCAATACCATTCATTGTTTTAATTTAACAAATTCAACTCCACTTCAATAATAAGAGAAAAAAACAAGCAATCCACATTTTCAACTCGTGTGTCAAAGAGTGTCGAAAGAGAAGAGAAAAATAAACTTGGGGGTGAACAGAAGGTTAGATTTTTCTTCTTTTCCAATTATTTATTTATTTATTTACATATTTACATTTTGAACTTCCATTTATTGAAATTTTTTAAAATTGATCTTGTATATATCAGAATCACGTGTTAGAAATTCAGAACTCACATGTCGGAATTCTGACTCACGTGTTGGAGAGTGTTGAAAAAATTGACTAGGTGTTGTGTTAACCGAATATCGGACATGCATCGAAGTGTCGACACGACATGAAAAGATGCTTCTTAGATGGACTTGATTTGGATTAAATAGATTGTTGTAATTCATTCATATTAACCTTGGAAGCTATGCTTAGCTTTTTATGGGTGAAGTTTTACTTGATATATGTGAATGGACGATTATGTGAGAAGATGAATTCACTCCCTACCAAACTCGTTTCCCGAGTTTCTAGTGGAAGCTCTCAGCGCCACAAGAATGAAAGGAAAGTTGGTTCAAAAGGATGTTGATTCTACCTTAGGCTTAATATTCTTATCTACACGCCCCATTTTAAAATAAGATTCGTGCAGTCATCTTGTTGAGACTATATATTATATATACCGTATTTCTTGTCTTTCAAGTTTACTTAATCTAAAAAAATGACCCGCACCTTCCAAGTTTACTTAATATAAGATAAATTAACCTTAATTCCAACCCCCTCTTCAAAGAAAAATTTTGAGAGTTGAACTATAACAAGTATATTGAAAAACTGCCAGAATTTTAATATAAAGTATAAAAAAAAAAATCTCCTTGAGCTTGGAAAATGAAAGAAAGATCAAAGTAAAACCTCTAGGAGCAATGTACCTGATTTCCAACTTTTTTCCGCTCCCGAATAAAGCAACTTACTTTGTCTCAGGACCATAATTTCCTCGAGATGGGAACGAAGATTATTCAGTGCCATCATTGTCCAAGCAACCCAAAAGCAGCTTTTAATTTATTTATTTGTCGGTAGCTTTTAATTTCTAAGAAGTGGGCCTTATGACAGCAAATTCTCTCTTTCCCATTACTAAAGAAGCCTTGGCGCCATCCCTAAAAGCAAAGCAAGACTTGGATGGCCAAGTCATACGTACGTCCAATTTCAATGCCCTGAGTGCTTTAATGATTGGGTCCACTTGAATTTACAGGGTACGTTAACGTACCGTATTCTCAATTTATTGCAATTGTTTTAACACTCAATCACAACGATTATAATAAGGTTGTAAATCAATTTCCCGATGTGATACACCATTTTTGTAATTGATTGTGATGGCACGTCATAATATTATACAATGCATATGGGGTATCACAGAAGTGCTCGTGATTCACGTTATCATATTGCAATCTTGTTCATTTCTCTATAGTTCCCTATTTTCTTTATTTAAAAAATAAATAAAAACTTCAACATCATGTTAAGTCATTGAGACAATTATGACATTTCATGGAGTTCAAAAGTGATCTCGTTCCATGTATGTGTATCATTGATAGTGTTGGTAAATGTTAAATCCCATTGATAATAGATAAGTGACAAATAGCTTATTAAATCAGTCACACTTGAGTTACTTACTGACAAGTTTGGACAAATACTAACACATGTTCATACTCAAAAGATTACCTACTATTTTAATAATCTACCAACATTACTTTTTATGGCTTACCATCACCATGGAAGTTACTACCTTTTATTAGGACTTACCAACTTTAATTTGACTTATGTACCAACATTCATCATATTAAGATACCAATTAATTTTAATAATTTAGCAACATTTTATCTTGCTTGGTTTTGCAAACTATCAACATTTCTTTATACTTGCAAGATTACCAACTATTTAAATAATGTACGAGCATTTATTTTGAGAGTTCACCTATGCCTTTGAAGTTACTAACTTTTATTGAAATTACAAACCTTAATTTGACTAAAGAACCAACATTCGTCACTTTAAGATACCAATTAATTTTAGTCGATGAACAACTTTTATCTTGCTTGATTTAGAAAGTACCTAGATTTTTTATACTTTAAAGTTCACCGACTGCTTTATCGATTTACCAACATTTATTCTTGTGTTTTACTATTTCACTGAAAAAGCAAATAATCTTTTAATATTTGATATGGTGGATTGAATAATAAAAGTTGTGAAAGGAAAATTTGTTGATTTTGGACAAGGAAGGAAATTAAAGAATTTTAATGCGACTATTGGAAATTTAAAGTGTTGGAAAGATAATTTGCAAGAAAGAAAAGTATAAAGATAAATTTGCAAGAAAAGATAACAAATATTCCATGAATGATTAGGAGACTTTTAGAAAGATTACAATGTAGGTTTTTATGACCCACCAATAGCAATTACTTACGAGTTTGAACCTACAAATAGCTTCATAGACATGTCTTACAGTTAAGTAGTTACAAACATGATCTTCTGCACTCGTCTTGATCCATCTTTGTCTTCATGTTCCAACACCTAACAAAATCTATAATAGGTATTGTCTATTGGTATTTGTTTTATAAGTATATCATTGGAAACAATTTTCACTTAACCATTCTCTACCACATCCCCACTACTTTTCTAAATGAAGGATTCTAGAAATTATCACCTCGAGCACTTTTCCGGGTATTAAAGTGGTTTTATTCTTTATAGTACTGGCAATATGTGTTCTCCACATAGCCAAAATGCAGAGTTCGAGTCCTTAAGATCACACTACCATTTTCTTTCACAAAGATTGGAAATTATTCACTAGAGGACCGGCAAGTCAATAGGTTGTCCATGTCTTGTGGCAAATTTGTACTAGTCCTTTGGCGCAATTTTTGAGATATTAGTGGAGAACACAGAGAAGTCCAACACATCCTTTACAAAAGAAATCAAACTACTCCAAATTTCCTCTTCCTTGGTGCATATGAAAGAAGAAATGCCGTGGGATTATTTCAAAGCACATTAGGCCACCAAAGACTAATCTTCCAGTTTCTAGAAGAATACAAGCATAATCAACCATAAATAATTTATTTCTCTCAAGATCCTTGGGACTTTAGACAAAAATGTGAAGAAACTTGTAGCATAAACAGTGACTCAGACAAGGACTCTAATCAAATATGCACCCTAATATGAACATGTAGCATGAACCAGTCAAGAAGCAAAGGAATCTTACCAGATTGTCAATATACGTGCTTTATGATTTCCAATAATATGCATAAATCATCCCACCTTCTGTGCCACTGTCACTTTATAACTATCTAATTTATATAATGGAATCTATTCTTATGATGTCTTATTGAAAAAAGGTCTTAGTATTGGCCACTTAAGGTCTAATATAATTCCTATAATGCTCTTGCCTTCATTTATAAAAGGCGAGGAATTGTTTCAACCAAATCACAGTGAACTTCCCCTTAAAAATCTTCATATTCTCTGCCATCATGTTCTTGTAAACTTTTCTGTTCTCTAGGCCTAATGTCACTTAAAGGATAGGAATAAATCTTTGATAAGGTGATATGTTGCTTCTTAGTTTCTTAGTGAAAAAGTATACTCTCCACTTGCCACTCTAAATGGGTCATATGGATGAAAGAACTAAACTAATACCGAGACCTTTGAGTCTTTAATGCCCATTTTGATGAGGTTTGAAGACTAAAATGCAGTTCTATTATGATGGCTGAGGGAAGAGCCTATGCATTGGGATGACATATCTGTCTTGAATTTAATTCTGGTTGGTCATTGTAGCCACCATTAACTCCTGTTGTTATCCATGCTATTATTTGCTTTAATTGAATTCATTATTATATGTTATTTAGAGAAATGGTACATAGCATAGAGGATGGAACTTTGATGAAATTTCGTTTAATCATGTTATTGTATCTCGTCACTAGTATTGAAACATGTGCTATAATTATATGTGGTTATAGCTAAAGAGAAAAGAAATAACTAATCTAGGAGAACTTCAATGGTTACTTATGGATGTGGTTGGTAACCATAAGATATCCACTAGGTGGCCTGAGTTTTGAACTTTATTTTGAAAGGGTAATTATGAAATGTATAAGAAATGATACAAACCCCACATATCCAACTATAGTATCATAGCTTTTTTCTCACTATTCTTTGTATTAATCAGAAAAAAAAGTTATCCACTAATAGTAACAGTAATTATCAGCTCAATACTTAAATATATAGTTTATTAACCTAGACATACCATGCGGTAGTAGTTAAGAAAACTTAAAAAGATCCATTGATATATATTTTTGATTTTTTTTTTCCAGCCATACCTGATCTCAATCAAATAACATTAGAAAATTTAAAGTAGGATTTCAATCACTATTGCTCTTGATTTAAATTCTCTAAAGAAGAGCAACTTTCTTTGATCCTTTAGTTTGAGATAAAGATATATTCAGTGCCATTCCTTGTCTAACCATCAGATGCAATTGACAAAAGCAGCGTTTGGATTCCAAAATGTGGGCCTGAGACATTCATTATCTCCCTCTCTTTACTAAAGAATCCTCGACAAGACCATCTGTGCAAGCCTGGCATTGACCTTGACCTGAAAAGCAAAGCGACGACTCGCAGGGGCCAATTCACATGTGCGCCAGCTTTGATTGTTTGGTCGGTTTGATTTCCGAGGTTTGCTTTTATTAGAAACGTGATTCATACTTCAGGCTATTTGTCATTTTCCCTCTTACTAAAGCAGCTTTTCTGAAAATTCTACCATCGTGTCGACTGAGGTAACAAGATAAATTTTGCAAGCTGGACCCATTTTTTAAATTTATTCTATGATCTTATTTAGTAAATTCAAGCTTTCGATTCAATTCGATCTCTTGCAGATTTTTATGTTCAAGGTACGAGTCATGTGGACTGTGAAATTTAAACAAATACAATAAATTGATTCATAAGAAGTGGTCTACCTTAACCTATAGAATGATTTGTACAACTTGTTACTCCCTCTAGCTTTTTTTTTTTTTTTTTTTTTTTTTTTTTTTGTGGCTAAATTTTGATGTAAAATATGTTAATTTTGGTCATCATGACATGATACGTAACTCACCACTTGTTATTTCATCGACTATTAAGATATGTTGCGAGATTCATACATATCTATTTAACACTTAGTGTCCTTGATGAAGAGGACTTCTTCATCTAATAGGAGTAATGACCTGAATCAATTTGGCTGACGAAAAGGAAAAAATGAATTGATATGAAGTCACTATTTGGAATTAGCTCAATCAAACAGATATAATGGAAAATTCCTTTGCTTGGGTACAATTCTACTACAAAATTGGAAGAAAAGAGATAATAAGAGCTCAAATGGCTCGTCTATTTAATGATCCTTGCAACTGTCAAAGGAATCCCATTCCTGGAAACTCATCTTTTAGGAGGAAAAAAAAAATTAGTTCAGAGTTCAAATGCCACACTTATTACCATTTGTAGTTTTCTCGTCCTAATTGTAGTTATGTCTTTTGTTATCTATGAGATGTGGCACTATATGTTCTAGTATCCAAATATAAACTATTGGAATTTTTATTTAACAGCTTAAACTTAGAGAGTTTAGTTGGCACTAGTTCTATAAATATGATCCGGGCAGGGTGCTAAAGGGTCAGCCAGATACCTGTCCCACATCGCTTGGGAGAAGCCCGCTGGCCTGCTTTATATCCGTGAAGGTCCCCCTCACCTCTCAAGACGTCTTTTGAGGCTGAGATCCCGAATAAGCATGGGATTCCGAATTCAGATTTTTTTTACGTTCTTATTTACACGTTTTAATTTTAGGCCAAAATCTAGCCTATTTTCGTAAAGGAAGAGTGTTAAAGTTTTTAAATATTAAAACATGCCTTCATCTAACCGCTTAAATTTTTAAAATAGTTGACAAGAATTATACATGTCTATTTTGCATGTAATGTGCAACGTTTTTTTTTTTCCCGGTTGATAAAGCATTCTTTTCGTTATGAAGTAGGAAATGTAACGTGCCATTTATAAGCAAGAAGAGGATGTACATCGTGAGTTAAGGTTCTCTGAGCATTCAAGTTTTCGGGAGAGAATTATGAAGATTTGGGCACATTAAAACTTCTGCTTGGGGCAAAAGTTGGAAGCTTTTTGTTGCCTAAAAGACTTTTTTGAACAAATTACACGTAGGAAACTGACATTATTCGAGTAGCCCGCGTCAGATTCGAAACTGTTCCTAATGGACCTGAGAAAAAATGAGATACCTTAAGAAGCAGTAAACCAAAACTAATGGAAAACTTATGCAGGTTTTAAACGGGATTAGGCCTCCCCAGAAAATCTACAAAGATGATTTTAGTCACTCAAAGTGATGCAACACTCCATTCAAAAGTAAACACACAACATCAGAAGATGCATAATGATCTTCGTAAAATTCCTATATTAATATAAGCTTTGCTATTGCATGGCCTTGAGTCATCTTGAAGTGATCGGTCAGCCCGAAATGCGCGAGCAGGAGCCAAACATGAGTGAGAAGCTCTCCTCCTCTCCTCAGCTGATCAGCGTGGCAATCCCCTCTACTTTGTCTTGCTGCGTACAACAATACATCCACCCAAAGATTCCAGATAATCTCCCACTTTTTTATTCTGTCCTCTTTATTTAGCACCCTCACGAGCCGGCATCCATCGAACAACACCGATTTGCTCCTGCCACCCTTAACCTTAGTCGGTGGAACCTCGGTGTTCACTTTTAGCAACATATTGCAAGCTAACTCAAGAGCTTTTTGGCTTCTGCGGTCTGCGCTGGAGGCACCGCGTCTCTCTTCAGGTTTGGGTTTGGAATGGGCTTGCTCTTCGAAGAACTTTATGGCCTCGGCAAATGTGTCCCGGATCCTGATTTGCCCGATTCCGTTAGGCAACGTGAAGGGATACCTGACTAAAAGATAAAGCATGTACCGTGAAAGGTGCTTGCTTAGTTTGTAATTGGGAAACCCCGACTCTTTTACTTTCTCCGAGTAGAAGCAAAGTTCGGTCGCAATGTGCAAAGTGAGGATAATTTGGTCGAACTCAGCCTCGGTGCCCCAAATTTCATCTGTATGTTCTCTGCCAATTTGGCCTGGATCCGTGGGCATTTCAAGTTTTTCAGACTTCTCCTTCACACGTTCAAAGATCTTTCTTTTAAGCTTGGGCTCTACATTTTCAGAGGTCGTGTAGTGATACTTATCCAGCTTCTCATTGATGTTTAAGCGCTTGAGAATTCCATGGCAGACCAAGGGATTTTCATTGATGCAGAACTCTAGCAAGCTGAACTGAGCAATGGAATTCGACCACCGAGGCTGTCTGGGCAACTGGACACAAGTCACAGCACGGTGAAGGGCACGGCTCTTGTTATGCTTACTCAACCACACGTCTGTCCAGTCCGAGGACAGGAGTATCAAGATGGAGTAAATTTCGAAAATAATGATGACGGCCAGCAATGCGTAAGTTATATAAAGGTCGACTGGTGAGCAGTTTGCGTACTTCTCAGTGAGAGAAAAGAATGCAAGCACAAGGAGAGTGAGGGAGAAAGTAATGAATCGGCGTAGGAATCCCCAAACACTATACAAAAGCATGGCCTTCGTGTAGAGCAAATCATACATGAACCCAAGTTCGATCTCTATCAGTTGAAAAGCGTCATTCCATGAGATACCCTTGAATATGGACCGACTCATGTCCCGGTCGTCATAACTTAGTATCAGATCAATGAAGAGACACTTAAATTTTTGAAGCAATTCATCGGCCTTAATTATCAGATCGCCTGTCACATAAGGAGTGGCTGGGACTTGAACTTCAATTACTTCATCAGCGGTGACGTGGTACCCCTCAGCCTGCTTTAGGCTATACTCCGCCATGAATCTGGGGTAGTTAGGGCTGGGATCAGGTGGACTGAGCATAGATTCTCTGAGCTTATCCTTGCTTGCCAGCCACTGGACCCATGTCCTCTCACCATACTTGATTAGCCCAACCAAGATCATCACAAGTGACAAAACCGACAGAGAAGAGCTTGTCCAGGCCATGAACAGAACATAAGCTGTTGCTCCTGCTTGAACACCTAGGGCAAGAAGATGTCTGAGCCAAAGTGCATTGTCTTCCAAGGAATAAGCAGTGATGGTGTCAGGGCCGCCCAGGAGAAGCAAAAGCAATGGTGCCCACAAAGCCCACAAAGCAACTAGCTTGCTGTTATCGTCAAGATGGCCAGATGTTCCATTCACCTCTCCCAGCTTTCTCGAGAGGACACCGAGAGCGACGGTTGCTACATAGTCTGAAGTCAAATAGGCACACCAAACAAGGACTCTGAGCCTAACCGTGGGGCTGGACTTCCTTCTGTTGCCCAGAAGGAGGAGGACTATTTGGACACCAAGTGTGAACAGAACCATGGCTCTCAGCTCCCACTCCTTCCAGATTTTCCTCAAATCTACGTCAAACAGAGCCTTTGATGTTTTTATCTCCTCTGTTATCTCCATTAGTGCAAGCTCCTACCTGATGAAAATAACAAGCAAATGCATAAAAGACGAGAAGTTTGGATCATTCAACTGTGTTTAGCTTCCCCAAGTTTAAGTATTTGCCAAGCCGAGACACTAACCTTTTTCATCCATCATCTTACTTGACTTTGAACAGAGGAAAAATAAAAGGGAAAAAGTCAGTGACCTTACCTTCCTATGGATTCCCACCAGCTAATGTAGCTTTACTTGGACCAGTGGAGGGTTATTTCCTGAAAGGACGAGACAGCAGTTGACGTTCGAAGCCTAAACTGGAAAACCCTGAACCAAGAAACGGATGCCATCGTAATTTTCCTATGCAGGAAGGAACATTGTTGGGAGGCAGAAGTCAAGAGTCTGAAGAGCAACAATAATGCAAGAGGTGAACAGACCTGTGCTGGTTAATGGCGGAAGGTCATTTTATTAAATGCTGAGAAGAGACCAATAAATATCTGAAAAGGATGCTAAAGTGAAAGCAACACGACTATAATTTTGCTTAAGTCAACATAGGTGGTGGAAGAATTAGAGGCTGACCCACGATTATAATTTTGCAGTACAAAACCCATCTGCTAGTGTTGAAATTTGTATTTCCTTAAATTGCATGTGGCAATACACTTATGATCATTAATATTTATGTCCTACTACTTACAATTAGCATAGAAGATTTGAGCTTGAGAAAAAAGAGAACCTCAGATCGTGATTGCAATATCGATCAGCAACAACGCAGAAACCAGATGTATATTTTCCTTCCCCTTGTGGACCGCCCTCCGATTTTCCTTTTTGCTTCACACTTGAGTTTTGGTCATGGCTTCAATATTAAACAGTGGTGATAACATTTCAAAAAGTTGCCATCACACTAAGACTCAGTATCTTGATGGATGATTCTTGTAGATTGGTTACTAAAATTTTATTACAATAATAATCTCAGGTACATGACACTCTTAATTGAGTTCACTCTATACGGATCACGAGCAAACTCTCAAACTCGCCGAGGCACACTCAACTCACTTGGCACTAAGACAAGGCTCTTGCCACTCTGACACATCTCCTCAGTTAGGGAGATCCTTCATAAAATGGGACCACATCCCGGAAGTGAACGGCTCTGAAAACTTAGCTTTTTGGCCTCATATAGCATGCTTTTCTGCCAAGAGATGGACATTTATATCTGCAGACTAAGTTTCGTCTTGAACAGTTGAGTCCTTGATGATTGATTTACGCCGCACGTGAAGATTGGTTGGAGTATAGCTTGATGATTCAGTAGAAAATGATCCTGAAAGGTGCACCCTTTACATTCCTAACTGATTCTTGAATCTACATTTGGCTTGAGAGGGGGGAAATGCAGACCTCCAAGAACAAAAATGCAGACGATGACTAAGAATTTTCTAACATCGAGCATAAGCACTTTGAAAGTCGAAGGTAAGAGAATTTTGGCCGATAATGAGAGAATATCCAATTATTCACTTCGAAAAACATGTCATTCCCACTGCTCCTCCTGACTTTCTCTACAAATGCTGAAGTCCATCTGACCTGTCCAATTGGTTACATCGCCTGATTTCTAGTTCTTGAAGGAGAGGCATAGCCCTGTCCTGCACGGTCCAGTGCTCAAGTTTGTCAAGCATCCACAGTTTCAATATGCGTAAATTATGGAATCCGCTGCTGACGTGGCATCCAAGGTCCCACATACGAATCATCAAAAAGCCTAAGGATGCTCAGGTCTTGCAGCTGCCCCAGCATTGGCATTGGATCTTCCTCCAGTTTGAACATGGACAATGTGAGTTTCCTGAGGTATGATGGGAGCACCCTGGAAAGCTGGCTGGCAGGGATAGGCAACGAACCAAGTTAATACAAATTGCATAGGTGGCAATGTTGGGCCATGGATGTCACCTTGAGATTTGATGGTTTACCAAACTCATCTATTGATCTCAGCTTCAGTGATTGAAGATTAGGCAGCTGCTTGATCCACTTAGCTACTGCTTTCAAAGAGTTTGTGGGGCATGTGAGTCCCAGTTTCCGGAGGTTCACTAATCGATCTAGTCTGTTGACCAAGGCCTTTTTGTCACCTCCGTAGAGCCCCCTCAGTGTATGGAGGTTGGTCAGAGACCCTTTCGATGGCTTATGGAAAAACGCATCAATGGGTACCTCGTTCATGTAGAAATGCCGGAGGTTCTTCGCCTTCCAAGTGGAACTTGGGATAGAGGTGACATTAGTGTGCTTCAGATCCAAAGTTTCCAAGCATGGTAGATATCCAATGGCAGACGGGATTGAATCCAGTGCAGTTGACCTCAAGCCTACGAACCGTAGAAGCAGCATATTACGCATCGACTCAGGAAGCACGGGCTTGTCCACACCTTCTAAGCCATGAACCTTCGACAATCCAAGGCCTCCAAGAATATCTAGTTGAGTTATCCTAACGTCAGCAATAATGTCAGATATTTTTCTCATCTCAAATAGAAATTTTATTAAGATCATTTATGCAGTTTAGCTCAGATTTGACAAAGATAAATTTTCAATATAAGCGTATCTCTATGAAGAAGGTAAAGTTAACAATAAGAACGCTTGGACTAATTTTAATAGTTATCCTCGTGCCATGGCGCCCTCTGTCCTAAGGATTTAGACAGGTTTTCCCAATTATACTAGATTTGTACAGAAGATACATTCATTTGATACAAGTTAATCATATATAGTTCACCTTTAATTCTACTAGTAAAATAAAGTGTAGCTTGGAAAGTTATTTAGTTTCCTTAAACTTGGTAGAAATGGGAAGTAGAAGACTTTGTTTGTTTTGTAGAAAATCAATGATTTGAAAAATATTTTCTTAAAAATGATTGCCTATGCTGCTTGAAATAATTAGTCAAATAAAAATATTTTCATTAGTGACAACAATATACGGTGAAAATATTTTTTATTCATTCATTTTTGTAAGCAATACAATCGGTTATTTTTGGGAAAATATTTTTCAAATCATTTATTTTCTGTATAACAAAGACATGCTAAAAAGAAATATTTTCTAATCTTGCCCAATTTGTATTGTCTTTCCTTGTTTTTGTGTGTGTGTGTATTGCTCATTAAACACATACTCAATGACATGGCATAAGCCACATGAATTACCACATCATCTAGTAAAATTTTCATTATTTTTTTTAGTGAATAAGCTAATAAATGAATAAACTTATGATGAAAAATTGTCCATCTTAGTGCATGGAAACACGTAGCATCACTCATGATCATAACTACTCATTACCGTAACCATTATTTTTTTTATCAAGAGATCATAACAGTCGTGTTTTTTTCTTTCGGTCGAAGATCACAACTAGTGTTTAATAAGCTAATAAATGAATAAACTTATGATGAAAAATTGTCCATTCAACGGTATGAGAGGTGACAAGAAAGGAAACTAATTCAATGGTATAGAAAACTTAATGTAGCTGGAGCGAAGGATGAGCCCAGTGGCAAAGGCCCTTACCCTTTGAGTCTTAAGCAAAAATTCCAAACATCGCAGATCTCAAAGATCTATTTTCGACAGCCCAGAATCTCTCAGAGACAGATGATCCCACCAATACACACAGGCTTGGAGAAAGATTCTGGATGATAGAAGTATTTGGGTTCTGTATTTTCGGGTGGTTTCATCTTACGCTTGGATAAACATTCGAAAAGGTGATCGTCTGATTCTATTTATTGTACCATTGGTGATGTATATATACTTCACCATGGCATAACGAACAAGATCCTTTCGGTACTCTAGCTTGTACGAGGCAGCGCCATATCTTAAGCAGGATTTACAGTGGCGAGCCTGATTAGCCGATGCAACAAGAGGGGTGGGCTGTTATTGCCTGCAGCTGGAAGTGAGGAAATTGGTGAAGATTCAGGTCGAATGACAGCCCACGATGGCCCACGACAGACCTGTTGCAGCATCAATGCAATTCAGCAAAACCAATCTGTAATGCAATTCAGCTCTATATTCCACGAATTACTCCGTCCAACATAGCAAACCCGGCAAGCGGAGTAGTACCGGACGGCACCCTACAAAAGTGGGCTGGGCTCGAGTCTCAAAGAATGCAAGTTTCTTGAGGCAGCTCGGGTGGCCGGGGGCTTTTGTCTCCATAATGATCAGATTGTGGTGGACCGGGGAACTGTTGAGGTCCCGATCCGGATGGGTTACTTGGGTGCTCCAGAAAGCCCAGAAATCTAACATAATCCAATCATT
The DNA here is from genome assembly GCF_016545825.1 of Eucalyptus grandis. Taxonomy (NCBI): domain Eukaryota; kingdom Viridiplantae; phylum Streptophyta; class Magnoliopsida; order Myrtales; family Myrtaceae; genus Eucalyptus; species Eucalyptus grandis. The sequence goes on along the minus strand of NC_052617.1, from coordinate 35,411,764 downwards.
GATCCGAATTTGATGCAACCTACACATGCAATCCCCCAAAAATATATCAAGTAAGTGAAAAAACCCAGAATTTGTACCAAAGGCAAGTCGAAAGCAGAAGGCAAGCTCATGAAACAAGCAGAAGCCGATAAGGAATCGAACAGAGAGGGAGAATGGAATTAAGGAGGAGACAGATATGAATTCACGTCTCTGACGAAGATGTAATTGGCGACGACCACGGTGGCCACGATGCCACCGAGTATGGCGGCTGGACCAGTGAGCAGACTCCACTTGCCGTATGTCATCTTCTCCTGCTTCTCCTTCCACCTCCCTCTCTCTGCGATCAATCTGTTGACAAAGCTTGATTTTCCAGGAAAAGGAAAAGAGGAAAATAAAACAAAAATGCTATTTTTTATTTTTTATTTTTAAAAATTATTGTTCTTTTCACTATTAACATTTATTCTTTTTCTTTAATGGGCAATTCAAAGAATTGGACACACGTGAATAGGGGTGAGTATATTAGAGACCGAATCAGATGAGTTGACTCTAGGTGGTTTCTGAGGGTGTTGGTAACCAGTTCTCAGTGCCATATAAAAATGAATTAGTGATTTTCTTACGATCCACTTCTATGAGGGGGATCATACTAAACCGGACCGAAGGAAACCACATCACTATATTTTTTAATATTTTTTAATTTCTTAAAAATAGCGACAAGTTTAGTATTTTATTTTTTGGAAAAAAAAAATTTCTTGGTCCATTATGTGCTATTTTTTGGAGGAAAGATTTACCTTCAGGAATGCTGAAATTTAAAGCAATGCGGAATTGCTAAGTGACCGATTTCATTAAACCAAATCGGACCATCTCGCTAGTCCATGGTCTTATACTCCTGCTATTTTTCCTAAAATCTAACGACCCTTTGAGCTTTGCCTTGCTCATTCTCCTATTCCTTCTGTTTCTTTTCCCCTACATCCATAATTGCAAGAAGGGAGAGAGAAAGGAAAGAAGAAAAAGGCAGAACGTCGGACGCACAAGAGAAGAAAAGGAAGCAATCATGCAGCACATTAGACCCGAACAAAAACAAGAGAGGGAATCAAAATATGCTAAAAAATTGGGAAACAAAGGGGTAATATGATAATGACGCTTCATTAAAGAGTGTGAAAGCAAAAATAGTAATGGAAAGAGCGCCGCCCTATTTTCTCCTCCCCATGGACTGCCTTCCATTTTTCTTTATGTTTCTCGCTTGAGTTTGGCCATGCTTGAATAGTAAACAATTATGATAACATTTCAAACAGTTGCCGTCATGCTAAGATTCAGTATTTTAATGGATGAATCTTGTGCATGTGTAACTCAAATTTTATTACAATAATAATCTCAAGTACATTGACACACTCTTAATTCAGCACACTCTATAGAATTCACTCTCAAACTCACCACGGCACGCTCAGGTCACTCGGCACTCAATCCACACTCTTGCCATTAGGAACGAGAAACTTTCATGAGAAAATAAAAATAGAAAATAAGACATGCAAATTTTACATGGAAAAGCCTTTTAAAAACAATAGAACAGATTCAAACCACAAGCTCGACTTTGTTCGGTTCACTTTTGATCAACACATTTTGTTGTCATCTTCTTCTCCATCTCCATCTCTTCTTCACTTTCCTCTCCTTCTTCAACCTAGTTTGCTGTCATCCTCATCATCATCTTCATCTTCATCTTCAGTGTGCGCCTAATTTGCCTACAAAGGTCAAGCACAAAATAACTCTGACACTCGCAAAAACAATTCAATGCTATGAGCACGACTTAAGTTTATAAGACAGATCAGAGCAAACTCTGGACGAAATCATATAATTCAGTCTCGAGAGAGATCAAATACTGAGCTACAAGATCAAGGATACATGATGAAAGCTAGGACTAACAAATAAGAGAAGCAGCAATAGCCAAATCACCATGACACTTTCATTGCGGTTCAACTGTTTAATAAGATAGAACAGTGACAAGAATCTGAGTTCCAAAGCGTAACATACAGATGGAATTGAACATGAGGGCAACAAAGACCTACCTGGACGAGAAAGCTTCCAACAATTTACTTTAATGTACACTTTTCTTTCTATTCCTCTGATTTCTTTTGTGAAACTCTCTGGCATTCCAGTCAGGGTAAGCTCCTTCAAGCTCTGCAAGTGCTTGATTCCATCAATCATGCTCAATTGATCACACCCTCTAATTTCTACTTCTTGTAAGATGGGCATCGTCCCATCCTCCACTTTCCAATTCCTCAGTTCGTCGAGCATCCACAGCTTCAACACCCTGAGTTTCGGAAATCCCCCAACATCGCAAGTCATTTTACTTCCCAAATATGAATCAGCAAGGAGTCTGAGGATGCTTAACTCAGGCAACTTGCCCAGCACTGGCATGGGATCTTCCTTCAGTGCCAACATCGACAGTGTAAGATTCCTGATGCACAATGGGAGTACCCTGCGCAGGTTTACTGGATTCACTAGTTTCCCGAGCAAGTATAAGTTGCAGAGCTTCGTCTGTTCCTCCAGGGACTCCAACTCAATCTTCGATGACTTACCAAATTCGTCAATTGACCTCAACTTCAGAGAGTGAAGATTAGGTAGTAGCCGAACCCAATTCAACACAGACTTCACTGACTTTTCATGACACATGAGTCCCAATTTCCTGAGGTTAACCAGTCTATCCAAACCTCTGGTCACGACCTTTTCATTACCTACACGCAGCCCCCTCAGTGTCTGAAGACTGCTTAGAGACCCTTTAGTCAGCTTCTGGAAGAACGCGTCGACGTGAACCTCGTTTAGGTACAGATGCCTGAGGTTCTTCGCCTTCCAAATTGAGTCGGGTAGGGTGGTCACACTAGTGTGCTTCAGATCCAGAGTTTCTAGGCACGGTAGCTCTCCAACAGCCGATGGGATTGAATCTAGTACTGTCGATCTCAAGCCTAGAAACCTTAAAAGAATCAAATTGCCCACTACCTCCGAAAGCATAGGTTTGTAGACCCCCTCTAGATCAAGGACCTTTAGCAATGCAAACCCCTTTTTATGGACCAAGGCCTTCAAAAATGTACCGATTTCTCTGTTGGCCTTACCTCTGCGTTTGTTGTTGAAAACCACAAAAGACCGTAGATTTTCATCGACGTAATTGTTGGAAATCTCCTCAATTTCCAAATACTCCACGAGCCGTCGAATATTGTAACCTTTAGGAGGTCCGCTTTTATTATCATGAATGTAATAAAGACCTGAACCCACTGATTGTGGAGAGAAGATATCATGGATGCCGCCCGACATGCAACACGTTTTGGGGGTTCCATCCAACTTCCATTTTGTTACTTCAATCAATTTCCGCCGGACCAGCAATTCGAAGCACATGTCGCCTAGATCTTCAGGTTCAAGCTTCTTTTCTCGCTCGGCAGGCGTTGGACTCAAGAAACCCTCCGAAAGCCACAACCACAACAATCTCCGAACGGGGACCTCTAATGCTTTCGGAAAGAGATCGAGATACAAAAAGCATACCTTCAACCGTGGCGGCAACTCATGGAAGCTCAAAGACACGATGTCCAACGATGTCGACCGGCCTTCACCAGGAGAAGGAAGCTTGGCAATTATTCTAGGCCAGTCGCTGGACTCTGTGGCTGATAAAATCCCACCCATTATAACTATGTCCAGAGGATAATGGCACTTTGCCATGATCTCGCCCTTAAATTTGCCCAATTCCGCCTCACGTTTACCAACTTGCTTCTTCAACAATTCCCATCTTTCGAAATCGCATATCCGGTGCAGCTGTAACGGATTGCCCCACAGATCAGCCAATTCAGCTACTTCATCAGAACGAGTGGTGACAATCACTCTGCTTCCGTTTTGCAAATCTGGTAAGGAGATCGTCAGCTTGTGCCAAACCTCAACTTTCCAAACATCATCCAACACAATCAAATACCTCTTCTCCATCAAAGCCTTGAGAAGCATCTCAGCCAAGATGTCATCCCCCATACGGTCTATCCCACTCGACTGGGTTATGGAGACCTGCCTTATCAGGTCAACCACCACATCTCTGAACTTGAAGTCCCTGGACACGCAGACCCAGGCGCGGCACTCGAAGTGCTGCTTGACGTCGACCCTGTCACAAATCAATCTCACCATCGTCGTCTTGCCTGAGCCTCCCGGGCCAACCACAGGAAGAACCCTCAATTCTTGTTCTTCCTGAGGCAGAGGAATCAAGTCCTTCACAAGCTCTTCCATGTCCTGCTTCCGAACCACAGCCTCTGATTCCATGTCAAGAAGTTGAGAGATCCTTTCCCAACGGCGGGTGCTTCCTCCTTCAGGAGAGGTGGCACTGCCAACATTTCCCAGAACTTCGCTTTGAAGAGGTTGAGGTTGAGGCTGATCTTTGTTGGGTGAAGAGAAAAAGGACAAGCGCATGAGCTCACCGTTGAACTTCTTCAACCCTTTGCTCACTTCCTTCTGGCTCCAATTGAGCTTCTGCTGGGCTCTTCTCAGGAGGTAGGTATCAATGGTGTCCTCTGCACTGTAGATGGTAGACAAGAGTTTGGTCTTCTCGCTTTCTTGGTCCTCTGCCGTGTCTTTACCGAAGGTCAAGAGCTGCTGCAGATTGTTGATGGCAGTGCTGATTCTGCCCTTCAGTTTTGGGTAGATTATGGTTTGGTCAGCTCTGAGATTCTGCAGCTTCTCTTTGAGCAAGAAAGCAGCTACTTCAGTAGCCATGACAGATTTCCTCTCTCTCTCTCTCTCGCAGATGAGAAGCAGAATCAAGAAATGGAAATGGGCGTCAAAGCTTTGAGAGAGGGCTCTTTTTCCTCTCTTGTTTCTTTCACAGAGGAAAAGGAGCTTTAGTGATCAGGAGTACAAGAAAGGTGGATCGGAAGACTCTGCCCGGCTATTTTGACGAAGAATGCCTATGCTATCCAATGAGTATCGTGGCGTCACCAATCAAACGTCATCGGTCTACCTTTATTTGTTCATAAATATTACAGACAAACAAGATGCTCATTACGCGAATTTAAAATAATATTTAGGGTACATTTATTTCACAAAAAATAAGTTACTTAAAATAATATTTTTCGAAAAATAACTATTTATATTACTTTTCATTATCGATAATAATTTATGCCTAAATATTTTAGTGCACGATGAAAAATTTTCAATTCATTTATATTTTTAAATAATACAAATAATTATCTTTCAAAAAATGTTTTTCAAATTACTTATGTACATGAAACAAACACACAATATATATAGTTTTAATTTAAATATCGTTGTTGACCTAAATTTTCACGAAAGAACTGATATGCAAGAAATTATAACAAAATAAATATCCACATTGGTAGAATTCTCCGCTAGAGTTCATAGCAAATTTTATTTGATGTGTATCCATACCTCACCATATGGATTTATTCTCCAGTAAAAAGATAATGTGGTATATAAATTGTCATATGTATTAAATCACCATATAAAGTACATACAATATTTAATATGTTTTATAGGTATTCACGTCACAATAGCAAATCACTAGTGACCCCATATTTTGACATCTCTAGAGAAAAAAAAATTGATATTAACTTAAAATAAGCAAGAGATATTAATTAAAATTCTAGTATCATTTGGATGAGATGTACTTTAGTGTGTGATGCGGACTATACCATGAACTTGTTGCTGCTGTTAAAATATGTTTTAGAGTAGTTAGCCAAATAAAATGTATTGAAAAAATTAAAAAGGATCGCCACAATGTCAACAAACGATTAAAAATATCTTAGTGCCTCATTTTTTTTTCATTAAGTCCAAACACATTTCCATTTATCTATTTTTTTTTCTTTTGGAAAAAGAAAACACCACAAGTGGCATAATTTTCATATTATGCTAATTTGAGAATCATAATTTCTTTTTTCCAATCACTTAGGTGTTATATAACGTTTCAATTGATCACTTGAGTATCGTAACTTTTTAAAAATGTTTTGCACAAGCATTATATTTTCTCCACTTGAATGAACATTTTTAAAAGGAATAAATTCACTAAAAACCCTAAAACTTGTTATGATAATATAATTGAGTTCTACAACTTGCAAAAAATGCAATCAAGTCCTAAAAATTCTTAAATGGGTGCAATTAAGTCATAAAGTTGATATTGTCAATTTATTTAATGGAAAATATTGACATGGCAATTTTAAATTAATTTCTCTCTCTCCTAGTTGGCATTTTTATTGTTTTATCTTTAATATATTATTTAAATTAGATTAAAAATTGAAAAAAAGCTAAAATTTTATTAAAAATGAAAAAAAAAAGAGGGAGAGAGAAGAGAAGGGTGAGGCACGCCACGCCGGTAGGCACCACTGCCAATGCCACTCATTGCTAGAGGGGCCAACGACCTTCGTTGGCCCTGCGAGGATTGGCGACCCTCGCTAGGCTTGCACCCATGCTTGAGCACTCAAATTTGGGTGACGCCAATGCTCGCTTGGGTTGGCGAGGGTTGTCTACCTTTACTTGGGGCTGGCGAGGCCTCATCTGGGGTGGCAATCATTGCCCACCCTGGCCTAGGGCTAGTGAGGCCTCATTTGGACCTAACGAGGGCTGGCAGCGGTAGCGACGCTTATCGGCGTGGCCTGCCCCTGCCCTATCCTTCTCTTCTCTTCTTTCTTTTTTCTTTTTTAATTTTTTTCCAAGTTTTGTTTTGTCAAATAAAATGTTGTCGCTAGCCTCTCCAGAGATGGGTGGCAATAGTGGCGCCTATTGGCATGGCCTACCTTGCCCTTCTCTTCTCTTCATTCTATTTTTTTTTCAAGGTTTTTCTTTTTAAATCTTTTTTTTTGTAGTTTCTTAATCTAATTTAAATAAGATTTCAAAAAGAAACAATAAAAAAGAATGCCAACAAGGAGTGAAAATTTAATTTAAAAATGCCACGTTAGTATTTTTCATTAAATAAATCAATGATGATAACTTTATGACTTGATTGCACTTATTTGATAAGTTTTATGACTCGATTATATTTTTATAAGTTTTAGGACTCAATTATATTTTTGTGATAAGTTTTAGGACTTTTAATAAACTTATCCCTTTTTAAAAAGTTATGGCTTTTAAGTGGTCAATTGAAAGTTTCAACATTCAAAGTAACATTGTTTATGGCACAAGCTCCTCAAGCCTATAGCTATTCTATGAGACTAGTCCTTTCATCTAATGGACAAAATTAAGGACCTAGGACCATTTCCCATGACTAGCTGAAAGTACGACCAACTCAAGAGTTTGAGTTCGGTAGCTTAAATCTAACCAAGCTCCATATGCTTATGACCAAATAATCTTGAATTTTAGAGAGAGCTAAATTTTATAACTCAATCTCACATGAAATTTACTAGATCTTAGGTTGATATGTGACATCAAACTGATATTACCATGGTAACGAGTCCTATAAATGGTTATTCTAATGCACCTCTTTTGGTCTTTTTTTTAAGATTACTGTCTTAAACCGATGGTTCTTTCCATTTAATGATTCTTATAATTTATCTTCTTGTTAATTTAGCCTGAAGAAAATGGTGTTTTGGAATTTTCGCCATTTCTCTCTCGACGAAGTGGTTGTTGATCATATGGATGATCGTATAAACTGGCAACTTTTCCTTTTTTTTTTTAATTAGACTGATTGAGCCGCATATAATATAAAAAAAAAATAGTAAAAAGAAAAGGTGACTCGCGATTTCCCTAGGGATGAGGAGGTAGGCCCTCGTCCATCAGATAACTCCTCGCCATCCGGTGGCACATCCCCGTAATTTTCTGAACAACGGAGGTCGAAAAGTTTATGGGCCCGCACACAAAAAGCCCACTGAAAGTCTGAAACTATCAAACGGTTTATCTCTTGAAGCAGACGAGGCGGACGAAGGAGAAGGAGAAGGAGAAGGAGATGGCGATCGTCATCCGCTGCTCTTGCTTCTTTGCGCGGCCAATCTCGCCGCAGGCTCCGCATTCCGATCAGTCCTCCGTTAGGAACCGCCTCTCGGGTCAGTTTCTCTCTCTTCAGCTGTAACTGATGAGAGTTCGGAGCTGATCTGTAGCTCCTGCTCTTGAATATCGGCCGAGTAACGGTGGACCTTGAGGAAAATTTAGGGCTTGAGCTATGATACTCGGAGTTGTTCCGGAGCATTTCTTAAAATTTTGCGCTTGTGCTGCTGTAATAGCTGTGTGATGGACATGAATGCGTTTGGCATTGCGCCGGGTTCGATTTCGCTCGAAATTCAGTTGGTGTAGCTTAAAGATTTGAGCTTTTAGCCATAAGTAAGTCTGTGTTCTGTTGTACATGTTTTGTGTGCGATTTGGAGTTGTTTGAGTGGAAAAATAAATCTTTCCTGAAAGCACAAGCCTGGGGCTTGTACATATCAAGAGTGTCGAGGAAGAACTCTATGCATTAATAGGACTTGAAAACACTTGTGTCGAAGAATCTTGTGTTATGGTGGTAGGGGTGAGCAACGGTCTAGGGTCGACCACCAGACCATACTGGACCGGCCCAACCCTGCCGGTCTTGGTCCGGTTCCCAAGGGGAATGTGGGTCGGTCGCTGGTCTTGAAATTCAAGGCCACTAACATGTGGCGGAGTTGGTCCCGGTCCCAGAGTTTTGGGTCGGTCCAACCTGGACCCAACCCTATATATTATATTATATTATATCATTTATAATTCTCTTATATATTCAAACCTAAGTAAAATGTCCGTTATATTATATTATATTGAAATGTTCTATCAATAGTACTAATAGTAATTTCAATTTAAAACTTTTGTTGAGTATTAATTAAGTGTCGTATGTTTTGTTTTCAGGTATTTAGAAATTCAAGTGAATTAACAAGATGTGAAGTTATATATTCATGGTTTTATATTAAGTATTTTGAACTTTTTATGGTTAATTGTATTTTACTAGTGAATTTCAGTTGCACTTTGCTTTTCAATTTGTGTCAAATAGTAGAAGTTTTTGAAGAGTAGAGTAGTCTTTGATTCTTCTACGGTGATTTCTAGTCAAGTGGTGTGAAGCTCATTTTTGGTTGAGTGGACTCTATATGATCAAATGCAGGAAAACGTTTTTGCATATGATGTTATGAATATTAACGATAGATGATTACAAGAACTTTCCATCTTGTCCCATATCTCGATGAGCAATTAGCAGGTACAAAATTTCTATTATTGTGTCATCTTAAATTTGCTAAATATGTATTGGTATTTATAGTTTAGTTGCACAATGTCGCATTATTGATGGAAGTGTAATTTGAATTTGTAAGTTTGCTTTTTAGGGAGTATAAAAATAAGACAAAAAAATTATCGATCGGTCGGGTTGACGCGGAATCGGACCGAACCCATTAGGTTGGTGGGTCCTTGGTCCAGGAGCTCAATAGGGTCGGTCCTCGGTCCAAAATTGAGGACCGACACCTGTACTGGGTTGGTCCAGAGTTAGGGGGGTGGCCGGACCAACTCGGACCATGCTCACCCCTATATGGTGGGTTAGTTTTTGTCATTCCCATGACTATGAGAATTTAGTTTACGCAGTTGAATGCTCGTTGTGAATTCCCACACGAGGATGGATGTTCTTCAGGCATAAATATTACAAACAAACAAGATGCTCATGCATTGCACGAATTTGAAATTATATTTATTAGGAATATTCGTTTCGTAAAATATAAGCGATTTGAAAAATATTTTTCAAAATATGATTATTTATATTATTTAGAAAATTTAGTCAACGAAATTTGTTTTTATCATTATTAACAATCTATGCTTGACTATTTTCATATGAAAAAAAAGATCCGTATATTTATTTTTCTAAGTGATATAATTGACTATTTTTCAGAAAATATTTTCCAAATCTCTCTTTTGCTGCAAAATGAATGCACCCATATTATTTTAAATGTTGTTTTCAACCTAAATTTTCACCAAAGAACTAATATGCACAAAATTATAACAAAATAAATATCCACATCAATGGAATTCCGATAGAGTTCAAGGCAAAATTTATTTGATGTGTATCCATACCTCACCATATAGATTTATTATCCCGTAGAAAGAAAATGTGATATATTAATTTTTCATATTTATTAAATCAATATATAAGTGCATACAATATTTAATATGTTTTATAGGTATTCATGTCACGACAGTGAATCACTAGAGACCTCATATTTTGACATCTCTAGAAAAAAAATTGATATTAACTTAAAATAAGCAAGAGATATTAATTAAAATTCTAGTATCATTTGGATGAGATGTACTTTAGTGTGTGATGCGTCCTATACCATGAACTTGTTGCTGCTGTTAAACTATGTTTTAGAATAGTAATATTAGCCAAATAAAATGTACTGAAAATATTAAAAGGGATCGCCACAATGTCAACAAATGATTAAAAATATCTTAGTGCCTCATTTTGTTTTCATTAAGTCCAAACACATTTCCATTTATCTGATTTTTTTTTTTTTTTTGGAAAAGAAAACACCACAAGTGTCATAATTTATGGGCAAAAGAACACTTCAAGAGCCTTAACTTTGCACAAAGGGACACTTAAGTGCCATAACTTACGAAGATACACTTAAGTGCTAAAATCGGAGTAAAATGGATCACTTGAGTGCCAATCCAGGCCAAAATGCGACGTGTCAATTTTCCGCGAAGCAAGTGCGAAACGGCGTCGTTTTAATGCGATGTGGCAAAAAATTTAATAAAAAATTAATTTAAAACTAAATTTATTTAAATATTTAAAAATATTAAAAATTTCAAAAATTTCAAAAAACTAAAAATATTAAAAAAATTTAAAAAAAATTTAAAAAATTTAAAAAATTTAAGAATTTAAAAAAATTTAGAAAATTTTGTAAAAATTTTATAAAAATTTATAACATTCTATAAAAATTTATAAAATTCTATAAAAATTTATAAAATTCTATAAAAATTGATAAAATATTTAAAAATTAAAAATAAATTAAAAATAAATTAAAAGTTAAAAAAAATAAAAAAAATTCAAAAATTTTAGAAAATTTAAAAAAAAATTAAAAATTTTAGAAAATTAATTAATTTTAATTTAAAAATAAATTTATTTAAAAATTTTAAAAATTAAAAACATTTGCAAAATTAAAAAAAGTTACAAAAAAAATAATTTAAAAAAAAGAAAAGGGTGCCGGTTGAGGGCTGAAATTTTTGTAAATTTTTAAATTTTTGTAAATTTCGTAAGTTTTTAAATTTTTTGTAACTTTCTAAAATTGTTTGTAAATTTTTTGAATTTTTGTAAATTTTTTGAATTTTTTGTAAATTTTTAAATTTTATGTAAATTTTTTAAATTTTATGTAAATGTTGTAAATTTTATGTAAATTTTGTAAATTTTTTTATAAATTTTGTAAATTTTTGTAACTTTCTCAAAATTTTTGCAAATTTTCAAAATTTTTGAAAATTTTCAAAATTTTTGCAAATTTTAAAATTTTTAAAATTTTTAAAATTTTTGCAAATTTTAAAATTTTAAAATTTTAATTATTTTTTAAAATTTTTAAAATTTTAATTATTTTTTAAAATTTTAAATTTTTTCTAAATTTTATGTAAATTTTGTAAATTTTTGTAATTTTTGTAATTTTTGTAACTTTCTAAATTTTTTTGTAAATTTTTTAAATTTTTTAGTAATTTTTAATTTTTTTTGTAAATTTGTAAATTTTTGTAATTTTGTAATTCTTTTTTTTTTTAATGTTTAAAGTTTCTAAATTTTTTAAAAATGTTTTAAATAAATTTATTTTAAATTTAATTTAAATAATTTTTATATTATTATAAAATTCGAATGATGTCAAACGACGTCGTTTTAGTAGAATTCGAGCTCGACTTTCTCTCCGTGAGACACATCAGCGAGAAATATTAATATTTTAATGCCACGTATGATTTCCGGCCAACTTCGCCGGAGATGGCACTTAGGTGTCCCACTTTTCTTAAAATGTGGCACTTAAGTGTATCTTTTTGAGTTATGGTAAGACTTAAGTGTCCTTTGGCCAAAGTTATGGCGCTCAGGGGTCCGCACGTCTAATTTATGTATATACTCATTTGAGAAGTTATAATTTTTCTCCTAATCACTTGAGTGTCATATAACTTTTTAATCGATTATTTGAGTATCATAACTTTTTAAAAACGTTTTCCACAATTGCTTAGCCATGTCAAATTTTCTCCATATAAATGAACATTTTTAAAAAGTTATGATTTTTAAGTGGTCAATTGAAAGTTTCAACGCTTAAGTGACATTTTTTACAGCACGAACTCCTAAAGCCTATAGCTTTTGTATGAGACCGGTCCTTTCATCTAATGGACAAAATTAAGGATTCTAGGGCCATTTTCTGTGACTAGCTGAAAGTGCAATTAACTCGAGAATTTGCGTTCGGTAGGTAGGCATATGTTTATGACCAAATAATCTTGAATTTTAGAGAGAGAAAAATTATATAACTCAATCTCGCGCGAAATTTAACTGCTCTTAGGTTGGTACGTGACATCAAACTGATATTACCATGATAACATGTCCTATAAATGGTTTTTGTTAGTGTACTAATTTTTGGTCCCTTTTTTTTTTAGGTTATCGTTTAAACTTATTAAACTTATGGTTCTTTTCATTTAATGATTCTTATAATTTATCTTCTTGTTAATTTAGCCTGAAAAATAGTGTTTTGGAATTTTCACCATTTCCTTCTGGACGAAGTGTGTTGATCATATACCTTGGCAACAATTCCTTTTTTTTTTATATTTTAATTAGAGTAATTGAGCCGCATATAATATATACTTTATATATAAAAAAAAAAAAGGTGACTAACGATTTCCCTCTCCACTGATTGGACCGCCCAGGGATGAGGACGTAGGCCCTCGTCCATCAGATAACTCCTCGTCATTCCGTGGCACATCCTCGTAATTTTTTTGAGCAAGGGAGGTCAAAAAAGTTATATAGTGCATTAAAAGTGCATTTGGTAACGTTTTCGTTCTGGGGAATTTTTATTTTTCAGAAACATTTTTTTGTTTCTATTCCCGAGATCAGTTTCGAGTATTTGAACGCGTTTGGTAACTATACAAAATTTATGTTCTTGGAAGAGAAATGCATTTAATATGACCAAATATATTTTTATGATTTAGAATTTCTTTTAATTTATTAATAATTTTATTAATTTTTTTTCTTTTTTTTTTTCTTCTCATTCCTCTAGCCGGTCATTGGCAAGGCCGGCAAGGTTGGCCTTGGGGAGGCTCGGCCCTTGACGAGGTCACCCGAGCCTCACCATGGGCGAGGCTGGCTAGGCGAGGTGCAAGGCGAGGCCGGGCCTCGCGGAGCTAGGTAAGGCTCACCATGCTAGATTTGGGCAAGGCCAGCCACCAGCGAGGCTTGCGGTGGCCACACAAAGCTTGGCCATACTAGATCTAAGCGAGGTTGAGCCTTGCCGTTGGTCAGCAAGCTTGGGGAAACCTCGTCGGGCTAGCGAGGCTCCGATGAGGTCATTGGGCCTCACGCTGGCCAGCTAGGAGAGGAAGGAAGGAAGGGAAAGAAAAAAAAAAAAAAAAAAGGAGAAGGAAAAAAAAAACTTGATTTTTTATTCGTGTTTCTTGAGTTGTTCCCGAAAATAACAAGCAACTTTTTTTCTTTCCTGTTTCTGTTCCAGATCTGTTCCCAAGAACAAATTTATTCTTGGGAATAAAAAACTTATCAAACATATTTTTATTATATTTCTACTTCCGGGAACAAAAAAGGAGAAATACCTGTTCCCAGGAGCGTTACCAAATGAACCCTCAGACCCGCCCCAAAAAAGCCCATTGAAAAGAATGAAACTTTCAAACGGTTTATCTCTTGAAGCAGACGAAGGAGAAGGAGAAGGAGAAGGAGATGGCGATCATCATCCGCTGCTCTTGCTTCTTCGCCCAGCCAATCTCGCTTCAGTCTCCGCATTCCGATCAATCCTCCGTCAGGAACCGCCTCTCTGGTCAGTTTCTCTCTGTCTCTCTCTCCGTCCGAGAATATTCTTCTCGCTTTGCTTGCTTCGCTTGCTTTCAGCTGTAACTGATTGGAGTTCCGAGCTGATCTGTAGCTCCTGCTCTTGAATATCAGATCGAGTAACGGTGGACGGTGAGGAAAAGTTAGAGCTCGAGCTATGATGATTCTCGGAGTTGTTCCGAAGCATTTTTTGAATTTTTGTGCTTATGCTAATGAAATGAGCTGTGTGATGGAACTGAATGCGTTTGGCGTTGCGTTTGGCTTGAAATTCAGTTGGTGCAGCTTAAAGATTTGAGCTCTTTGCCATAAATAAGTCTGTCTCCGGTTTTAAATGTTTTGTGTGTGAGCCGGAGTTGGTTTGAGTGGAAAATCGGTCTTTCCTGAAAGCACAAGCCTGGGGCATGTACAAATCAAGAGTGTCAAGGAAGCACTCTATGCACTGATAAGATTTGAAAACACATGTGTCGAGGAATCTTGTGTTATGGTGGGTTAGTTGTGATAATGCCCATGACTTTGAGAAATTAGGCTCTATTCATTTCGCGGAAAATATAACGTTTTTTAGAAAGTCATTTTTTAGTAAAACGACAATATTTGTTAGTGTTTGGCTGAAATTTGAAAATAAATTAGAGAATATTTTCTGCTATTCGGTAAGAAAAAACTTTTCCTCCATGTGCTCCTTTGCAATATTTTTTTTTAAATTTTTTTTAAATCGATTTTTTAATTATTTTTTCTTTTCCTTTTCTCTTTTTTCATTTCTTTCTTTTCTTCTCCCTCTTCCTTGGCCATGGCAACAATAGCCGACTAGTCGTAGGCGAGCTCGAGCCTTGCCGGATCGGTCGAGGTTTGAGCTCTCTCAAGACTGTCAAGCAAGCTTAAGCCTCTCTAGAGTGGTGAGCTACGCGAGGCTTGAGCCTTGCTTGAGGTTGCCGCCGCCATGATTGGTGATTGGCAAAGGAAGAAGGTAAAAAAAAAAAGAAAAAGAAAAAGAAAGAAAAATTAAAAAATTTAAAAAAATAAAAACTTGATTTAAAAAAAAAATTGAAAAGAAAAAATGAAAAAAATGAAAAATAAAAGGAAAAGGTGTATAGTGAAAGAAAGTGAGGCAGAAAAAGATATAGAAAACGTTTTCCCCTATTTGAAAAGGGAAAATATATTTCCCTATTTTAGAAGACTTTTTTTTCATTAATGGAAAATATTTTTCTAAAAAAAAATCATTGTCCATGAGCTCTGTGCTTCTCTTATGCAAAGCTGCCCTTGGGGGCAAAGAGTATTGTATTCATTCGCGCTCTTTTTTCAATAACTCTTCCATTTGATTATATCTGTGTCTAGAGGAGTTGTTTATATAGTACATTTGCTTAGAAAACATGATTTTTTACCGTTGTATCTTGGGGCGAAGAATCAAAGGGTTCAGATTACGTCAGGCAACAGAAAATGTATGGTCATTCGTTGACCAATGAAGACATTTTCGCTGCCTAAGTAACTTCTAGAGAGTTATCTCAAATTTTTATAGTTTTTTAAATGTGGAAATTAGGCATAACATCTCTCTCACTTGCGCTCCCCTTTTCCTTTGCCTGCAATTTGCAGGATGAGGGTTCAACCTTAAAAGCTTATGCTGATTCAACTCTTGATGCTTCTTCGAGTTGGAAGGTGAACCTCCATACCATCTTAAATTATTTTGTAATTAATCATTGAAATTTTTTCTGGGCAATGTTTCATCAAAAGAATCGTGTTCTATGAATGAATGAGATGCGCGAGGTAGTGTCATCCAACGTAGAAATAGTTTTAATAGCTATCTTACGATGACTTTTTTTCATTCAATTTTTGCTTGTTGCCATGACCTACAAATGATAACTGGATCTTTATAATGCCTCTATTTGCTTTATTTGCTATGTTGTTGGTCATGTAACTAAGTTAAAATGCTGCAGGACATTGGATGGTTGAGATCTAAAACAAAATTGCTGATTCTGATCGAGGGAGTTCTTACACACAAAGATGCTAAGATCTAGGATTGTATTCTGGAAGAAAAGCAGTTGAGGATCCGTCTGAAGACTGTTTTGTGTCTTAATTTGAACTATAGCTTACTTAGCACATTCGTTGCTTAAACCAGATCAGAGATTGAGCCGGATTGCTGTCCCATACCAGGTTGAACTGATCGAAATCAAGCCAAAGCTGTGGCTAAAACCTTCTGGTTCGGTTTTAAAAACACTAGCTTCAACGAGAAGTTTTAATTTAAGATGGCCAAAACCCAGTTCCTAGCTCAAAAACCATGGCCGTGTTTGCTATGTAAACTCAGTTGGGGGATGTTGGTTGATGAAAACAAAGTCGGGGGTTAGGTTTTGAAAGCCAGGTACTCGCAACATAGTAATCTTATGGGAGGTGACTAGAAAGAAAAAAAAAATCGATGGTATGGAAAACTTATTCAAGCGGGAGCTAAGAATGAGCCCAATGGTCAACCCTCTCATCCTTGAGTCTTAGAAGTATGTTCTAAACATCCCAGGCCTCAAAGATCTATTTTGGACAGCCCAGAATTGGAGAAAGATTCTGGATGATAGAAGCATTTAGGTTCCGTATGTTCCAGTGGATTCATCTTATGCAAGGATAGACATTTGAAAAGTTGGCTATCTGATTTGACCTCATAATTATTATACTATTGACGATGAAAACATATTAGACTATGGCATAATGAATAGGACCGTTTCGGTGCTCTAGCTTGTACAAGTCAGCGCTAAATCTTAATCAAGGTTCACGGTGGGGAGTACATAGTTATTGCCAGCAGCTAGAAGTGAGGAAATTGGTGAAGGTCCAGAACGAAAAACAACCGATGACGGACCTGTTGAAGAATCAATGCTGCCACTCGGCCTGCAGCTAAAGCTAAACCAGTCCTTAATTCAATCGAGCTCCATATCAGTGTCCACGAATTACTACATTCAACACAGCAAACCCCACCAAGAAAAAAGAGGGCATTGGCTCGAATCTCAACCGATGCACCTTCTTTGTTTTTTTAACCAATGTAACTTTAATGTTGTGATCTAAATCTGATGGATTATTGGGCCACTCTGAAAAGGCCAGACTTCTATCACAGTCCAATCAATTGAACAATGGAAAAAAGGACTCTCACCCACCCGAAGCAATCCGCCAAAAATCTATCAAATAGGTGGAAAAAAACGGAAACTTTTAACAAGGGCAAGTCGAAAGCAGAAGGCAAGCTAGCGAAACAAGCAGAAACCAATAAGAGATCAAACGCCGGGAGAGAGAGAGAGAGAGAGAGAGAGAGAGAGAGAGAGAGAGAGAGATTTGGATTTGTGTGTTTGACGAAGATGTAATTGGCGACGACCACAGTGGCCACGATGCCGCCGAGGATGGCGGCGGGACCAGTGAGCAGACTCCATTTGCGTTATATCATGTTCCTCCGCTTCTCCTTTTCCCTCCCTCCCTGCCTCCCCCTGCGATCAATCTCTGTACAAAGCTTGTCTTTTCCAGGAAAAGGACCGGAAAAGGAAAAGTTGAAAGAGAAAAGAAAATTGGAGAGGCGTGGAACATGAGCCACATGGATCCACATTGGGTCCCATAAGGCCCTTTTCATCATAGACATTTATTGTTTTCTTTTAACCATTGAAAGGAATGGGTTGTATACATAATTGGATGAAGGTTTGTTTATTCCCAAAAAGGAATTTGTGAACTTACATATTAACATTGTGGAATTGAAGGCAAACATCATGGCTTCTCTTCAATGCATGCATGACTTTGCATATGTACAGATCATTATGTGAATTTAGTTTATGAATATTTCAAGTCTTGATTAAGAGGGGTACCCAGAGAATTTTCTATTGAAAAGCACGTAGAAATGGCCTCACTTTTGAATGATTACTTTTACAACTATTGATAGCGGTTCCATCAATATAATTTGAGATAAAGAAAACTGGGTAGCTCCCCTCTCTCTCTTTCTCTCTCTCTCTCTCTCTCTCTCCACCCTTAACCACCCTTAACAGGAGCAACATTGGCCACCTCCTGACATGGAACCCGAAGCCGAATCTGAGATCCAGGAAGAAGCCAAAGAGATGGGCTCAGAGGAGAAGCATAAGCAAACAGTGGAGGCAAGAGTAAGAAGACCACCACACAATTACGTGGCCATCGTGAAAGATTCTGTCGTGCCCATTGAGACTTCCTCTCTCGACAAGCTCTGCGATCAGCTCTACAACGGAGTGGTTCTGCAAGGGGGGAAGAGAGTGAGCCTCTCTCTCTACGATTCTATATGGACTTTGATATATGCTGGAAATGTAGAAATGAATACGAAATTTCATCCTTGCAGAAATACTGGGTCGATAGGGATCTGAACAAGAATTGCTTCATGGTGTTTGCGAGGGAGCTTGCAATAACATGGGGCCACGAGCCCCAGTACTGGGAATGGAAGACCGTCGAAGAGTCCGGGTAAGAGTGAATATTTTTTAAAAAAAAAAAGCGATAAAAAAGAAAAAAAAACCAAAGAAAATGATATCATCATTTCTTATGGAAAAAATCTTCTGAAAAAGACAAAAAAAATTGATTTCCTCTTTGTTATCATATTTTGTTTATCTTGGACAAAATAAAGCGAGTTCATCTCTTGTGTGAGCGTTCAGGCCCTACAATGACAGGTAGTTCGTTTTTTTCTCCTCCCTGCGTCATTTGAATAATTTATGCTCATTTGTACACAACCAATGCAAAACAAGAAATACACACTCTAATTGCAAAGTATGGATGTTTCAATTCTGGTAATCGGTCAATGCACTTGTAAAAGAAAATTTACAGGCACATGAAGTTAACTCCTTATGACATTATCATATACATGCTATTATCATTTTCGCCTTTTAACCAATGATGGAGTGTCGAGGGATCCCGATATTATACCTTTTAGTGAGCGTCAATCCACACCCTCATAGAATCTCAACACATATTCTTTTAATGCTTAATTGTTAGAGATGCCATTCTAAGCATGACAGATCGAGGTACCCTCATAGAATCTATCCACCATTTTGAGATGATCAAGAAGCCAAGATTTTAACCCTTCCAGTTTAGAGTAATAGAGTGACTCTACACCTCATTAAAAATGCCAACTTGAGATGGCTGAGATGCAAACTATACGAACAATTTCAACTATCAAGTACCTTTTCAAGAGCTCTCTTGCTCTTATTCCCTTCCAACTAGCCTTTTATGCATGTAAGTGTTACTAATACATTCTCCATATTTTGCTGAATGATAAGGAGATCAGTTGACAAACGCACAATCCCTCTCGTTATGCAATTAGTAATTAGTGTTTTAGTTTCTCCATTTTGTGTTCATTTAGAAGATTAGCTTGATAATGCACTGAATGCAGGGAGACAACCCTATTAGTTATGAAGATCGTTAGGAAGCATCCTAAGACCAATATATCTCATTGTAGAGACAATAGAGTCAAGAAGTTCCAAATCTAGACTTATCAACATTCCTAGTTAAATTCACTTCATTTCAAAGTTTAAACAGTCGAATCAATGAACTGAGTAGATATAATGATTATTCCTCTTAAGACATCAATTATGCCATTAGAGATTTTATATTGCTAACATCTTAATACGTGCATCTTAACAAAGGCAACTTTAATGGGAATGATGACCAATTAAGTGTCAAACCCAAAATTTATTTCACTAAGGTGATAATGAACTAGAGCAAAACCAAATCAATTGTTAAAGTAAATTTCTTGAATTGCAATATATTGGGTTATGATGAATTTTACATACACATGGTCTCCTTCTACCCATTGGTTCAAGTTTCTAGCTTGAATATTCTAATATAGTATTAGAGCCCCATTATGTGTTCTTTAGATCCCATTAATATTTCATTTTGTGCGTAGATCTAATTCCTTACTATATTATTCCACTTGCAACACAATTGTCCCTTCAATCTAGCATGCACTTCATATGCAAATATGATCTGCACTACGATCTATTGAAGCAACTCACATGTAGCTATATATCTTTTCTTTCATTTCATTGTCTAATTTGATGGGGGATGCACACTTTAGCGATTTGTCTTCTGCAAAATTCCGACCCCAAAAATTGAACTTCAATTTTTACAGTGTGGATATAAAGGTAGCTGAACTGAGAAGTGTTTGCTCGCTGGAAATCAATGGGAAGTTCCGAACGATCGTGCTTTCTCCAAAGACCTCGTATGAAGTCTCGTTGTTGGCATCAATGACTGAGTCAAGTCAGGGTTGGGGTGTTCCTGTGAACATCAACATTACTTTACCGGATAAGTTGAGTCTAGGACACATGGAGAGTTTGCAGCATATGCCCCGAGGAAGGTGGACAAATATTTTGATGGGCGAATTCGAGATGTCGTCCGAAAATATTGGGGAACTCACATTTCATATATCAGAATGCAGTAATAATTGGAAGCAGGGGCTAGTCATCAAAGGCGTTGCTTTTCAACCCAAAAAGTGAAGTTGGAAGGTGTGGTGGCTTTGGCTATTCGTTTCTTATGTTAAAAGTAAAAAACAGCCGTGCGACTCGTGGGTACCAATAATTATGTGTATATTCTTGTCACTTGCTCACGTTGTACCTTGTGAGGCATGTTATTTCTTGTTTTTCTTGAGTTTATTTTTTTTTTTTTTTTAACAAAGGATAGCTTGAAACTTTTGGTTTATTCGACCCTAAAATGGGTAGCTAAGTGGTTAACCACTTGATCTGAATTAAGTAGATCATGTGTTTAAATTACAGCATCATTCATTCATATTAACCATGGGAGCTATGCCCGGTGTTTTATGGATGGAGTCTTAGTCAATACATGTGAATGGATGATATGTGTGTATCAGTGAACATAAATTGAGCTGCAAGGCTTGGATACTCATGTTAATTTGCCAAAAGAAAAAAATCCTTAGATTATGTGAAAAGATAAATTCCCTCCCTATCAATCTTTTTTTCTGAGTTTCTAGAGGAAGCTCTCCGCCCTAAAGGGATAGAAGGAAAGTTGGTTCAAAAGGATATCGATTCTATGTTAGGCTTATTAATCATACTCTTATCTACATGCCCCATACTTGATTAAGATACATGCAATCATCTTGTTGAGACTATATACTATATATACTGTATTTCTTGTTTTTCAAGTTTACTTAATCTAAAAAACTGACCCCCACCATCCAACTTTACTTAATATAAAATAAATTAACCTTAATTCCCCCCCCTTCGGAGAAATTTTTGAGTTGAACTGTAACAAGTACATTGACAAATTGCCAGAATTTTAATAATAAGTAAAAAAGAAAAAATCTCCATGAGCTTGGAAAATGAAAGAAAGATTAAACTAAAACCTCTGGGAACAATGTGCCTGATTTCCAACTCTTTTCCGCTCTCCAATAAAGCAACTTACTTTGTCTCGGAGACCATAGATGGGAACGAAGATTGTTCAGTGCCATCACTGTCCAAGCATCCCAAAAGCAGCTTTTAATTTTTATTTTATTTGGTCAGTAGCCTTTAATTTCTAAGAAGTGGGCCTTATGACAGCAAATTCTCTCTTTCCCATTACTAAAGAAGCCTTGACACCATTCCTAAAAGCAAAGCAAGATTTGGATGGCCAAGTCATATGTACGTCCGATTTGAACGCTTTAATAATTGTGTCACTTGAATTTAGAAGTTACGTTTGTGTACCTTATTAGTAATTTATTATAATTGTTTTTATACTCAGTCACAATGATTTGTCATAATCAATTTCACAGTGTAGGACGATGTTTTCGTAGTTGATTGTAATGACACATCATAATATTGTACAATGCATATGAGTTATCTAGAAGTGCTCGTGATTCACGTTGTCATGTTGCAATTTTGTTTGTTTTTCTATAGTTTCCTCTTTTCTTTCTTTAAAAAATAAATAAAAACTTCAACATTATGTTAAGTAATTGAGACAATTTTCACATTTTGTGGAGTTAAAAAGCGATTTAGTTCCATGTTAGTGTATCATCGACAATGTTGGTAAATGTTAAATCCCATTGGTAATAGACAAGTGACAAATAACTTATTAAACTGGTCACGCTTGAGTTACTAACAAGTTTTGACAAATATTAACATCTATTCATACTCAAAAGATTACCTACTATCTTAATAATCTACTAACATTTCTTTTTGTGGCTTACCAACACCATGGATGTTACTACCTTTTATTAGGAATTACCAACTTTAATTTGACTTATGTACCAACATTCATCATGTAAAGATACCAATTAATTTTAATAATTTAGGAAGAATTTTATCTGGCTTGGTTTTGAAAAGTGTCAACATTTCTTTATACTTGCAAGATTACCAACTATTTAAATAATGTACGAGCATTTGGTTGGAGAGTTCACCTATGCCTTTGAAGTTACTAACTTTTATTGAAATTACAGACCTTAATTTGATTGATGTACCAACATTCGTCATATTAAGATACCAATATATTTTAGTTGATGAACAATTGTTTATCTTGGTTGATTTAGAAAGTACCTAGATTTTTTATACTTTAAAGTTTATCAACTATTTTGTCGATTTACCAACATTTATTCTTGTGTTTTATTGTTGCACTGAAAAAGTGAATAATCTTTTAATATTTGACATGGTGGATTGAATAATAAAAGTTGTGAAAGGAAACTTTGTTGATTTTGGATAGGAAAGGAAATTAAAGAATTTTAATGTGACTACTGGAAATTTAAAGTGTTGGAAAGATCATTTGCAGGAAAGTAAAGTATGAAAATAAATTTGCAAGAAAAGATAACAGATATTTTGTGAATGATCATGAGACTTTTACAGAGGTTACAATATAGGTATTTCTGACCCACCAATGGCAATTACTTACAAGTTTGAACCTACAAATAACTTCATAGACATGTCTTACAGTTAAGTACTTACAAAAATGATCTTTTGCACTCGTGTTGATCCATCTTTGTCTTCATGTTCCAACACCTAGCAAAATTTATAATAGGTGGCTATCAACATTGCCGATTGATGAAGGCCCTTGATAACCTTTGCAATGTTTTTTTGTTGGTAATTTTATTGGTGAGTTATCCATTTCCTTTGAGTGGTCGATTGCTTATTGGTATTTTTTTTATAAGCATATCATTGGAAACAAGTTTCACACGGCTATTCTCTACCACATCACCACTACTTTTCTAAATGAAGGATTCTAGAAATTATCAC